>NC_046658.1:118439826-118450988 GCF_010883055.1 Belonocnema kinseyi
AAAGAGAGAGCTCTTCTTAATATTTTGACACCAAAATCATGTCGATACACCTTACCGACTGCGAGTAAAGCCACCCACGCTTTAACTTGACAGACTGTATATGTTATTTTAATCATTTTTTTCTCGTGAATCAAGCTCTGAATTAAAGAAATATTTGAAACAGTAAATTTTCTAAAGGAATTATAATTCTGAGTTGGGACAGGGGATTTTAATAAAGAATTATGATTTTGAGTTCGGGTTAGTGAATTTTAGTTTAGAAATATAGTTTTGAAACCTGGGAGAGGGAAATCCCGTAAACAATAATAATTCTGACTCTGAAATAGAGAATTTCAGCATTTCATTAAAAAATTACAATTTTTATTTAAGGGTCACACTAGTACAGGAAATTGCGTTAAGAATTATAATTTTTACTTCATGACAGGAAGTTTGTGTAAGGAATTATAATTTGGCTTGCAGCGAGGAATTTCCGTAAAGAATTGAAGGGGCACACTGCATACGGACGTGAGTGCCAAAACACGAATTTTACAGGAAAACTAAAAAACTGTACAAATTTCACGCAAATAATTATAAAGAAAAAAACGCAAAAACGTTTCGAGGTACTGTTAGGCTTTATAGAACCATGAAATGAACATCCTGAAAAAAGCCTCCTCTTCCTCCGAGAAAACCTTTGTCAAAAGTACCGTGTGTCTCCATAAACTCTGACCTTTATACGTGAAAAGTTGCTTAACTTTTTTGTTTTTCAATTGAAAATACAAACAAGAAAGTACTCTTGAGCTGCTGGTTAGTCCTATTGAATCGCAAAAAGAGCACTTTAAAAAAAGGTAACCTTGTGCGAGAAAGCATTGGTTAAAGATCGACAAGCACCAAAAAGCTACTATTTTGACACATAAAAAGATGTAAAACTGTTTAATTTTCGAATTTAAGAGAAAAACGAACAAGTACTTTTGAGCTCATGATAGCTTTATTTAATTGCAAAACGAGCGCTTTAAAAAAGATAAACACGTTTGAGAAAGACCTGGTCAAAGATCGCCGCTCACCAGAACGCTTCAATTTTGACAAATAAAAAGTAACGTTTGCAGCAATTATTTCTCTCCAAAAATTCATAATCTTTGATGGACAAACTTCAGAAAACCAGAATCGACACGTGCTCTGAAAAACAATGACGCTGCGGTGCCACCTACATTATGAAGCATGGCACTTACGTCAGCAAGCATCGTGGCACTTACGCCCGTATGCACTGACTCTTTTTCCTACACCTACTTTCGGGTCGAACTGGACCAAAATCTTCTGCAGGGACACGAGTTAGGAGCAAACAAATAGTTGAAGCCAATAAACCGATCTTCGAAAATTTGGCACTTACGCCCGTATGTATACTTCAATTATAATTTAAATTTTGTAACTAGAAATTTATACGAAGAATGATAATTTTCACTTTAGAGCAGGTAACTTTTATAAAGAATGACAATTTTCTCTTTGTAAGAGGAAATTTTAGTAATAAGTTATAATTTAGAACTTGAAACAGGGAAGTTCCTTAAAGAATTAGAATTTTCACTTTGGAACAGGAAATCTCTGTAATGAATTATAATTTTAGACTATACTATAGGAAAGGAAATTTTCGTATAGAATTATTGTTTTACTTGGAACAGAGAATTTTTGACATAGAATGGGAATTTTGAAAAATAATGTCGATTTTGAGGCTGGAAATGGCGTAAGGTTTGTAAAAATGTTACATTCGTTTAATAGGTATGTAATAGGTATTTAATATAATAAGCATTTCAGTGGTTAATAATAAAATAATAAACGATTGTGGTAGATGGTTCTCCCCGACTGTCACATGTTCTGATGATTTTTGGTGAGTCTGCTTGACTTGCACGTTTTGGGGTGTTTTTGGTATTAATCTCTTTGCCTCTCACAGTGGTACTTAAAAAATGATTGTGGGCACCCGCGCTCTTACGCCTTTCTAAAACTCAGCCAATACTTTCGTTCCTATTGTCGCTTTAGGATACTTTTTCAGGAGAAAAAATCAAGCTTTTTTCTAGCATACTTAAAAAAGTGTCGCATTTGGAGAAAAACTAGAAAATATTTCTGAAAACGAAAAATCAAGACGAAATAATATTTTAAATTGTATAACGATTATTTTGATTGTAAACCTCCTTACAAGACGGGGTGAATCATCGAAAATTCGGGCCCCTGTATCTATCCTCTTCGTTGACCACGTGACCAAACCAGTCCCCGATTATGAACTTTTTTTTTGTGTTCACCAAGTCCAAGGGCAATGATATATCCCTCTCAAAGTTTGGAATCTAGGAAATGAGACAATAAATTGCGTTGGTATATTTAGTTTGAGTAATAATTTTAGAAAAAATTATCCGAAAGAAAGTAAATATGCAAACTCACTGTGTCCACAAGGATTGAGATATCACGTTTAAAATTTGACAGATCAAATAAAAAGCAATAAGAACCATTCGAGTTGTAGCACTTTGTAGATAATTTTTGGTTTGATGCATTTCAGATTTTCCGATTCGCGTATATTGATCACTGACACAAATTTGGAACTAAATCGTCTAAACATTTTAAAAAATTACTATAAACAATAACATTTGCACACTCGTTGCAAATCAACAAATAAGTATCTGCATTCACGTAACCTATCATTATTATAAACTTTCTGTAAAACTATAAACATTAATGTATACAAACGTTCCTTATTGCTTTTTATTTAATCTCTCAAATTTTAAACACAATATCTCAATCCTTGTGGACATAGTAAACACCAAAAAAAACTATTCATAACCGGGGACTGGTTTGGTCACGTGGTCACCGAAGGGCATGCCCTTAATACTAACGGAATTTAGGGAGATCCAGTAACACTAAAATCCGGCGAAGTTTCAATGAGATATAGGCGAGGAAAAATGTTGACTCATGTTAAACATGCATACATTTTCAGTTATAATTTTTATTGTAATCATTTCAAGAGAACTTGCTACGTTGCATACAATACAAGTAAGAAAGAATTCTTTATTTTCTAAATCGTCGTAATCTTGAATAACGTAAAATTTAAATTAATCTAATGTTTAGTGTTTTCTCGTCATGTTGCAATACAAATCTTAGGTACACAATTTCTGACTTTACCGCTTCTTGCGCAGGTAGTCATTTCTAACTTGCTTTCAGAGTTTTTCACATAGAGAATGCAGACTCGGAGAGTGAGATGGTAACTGTCACTCAAGCCTTTTTATTAATAAAGTAGCCGGTACCGATGAAAATAGCAATATAAAACGTTAATGATAATGTTAGTGCTTTTACTGACACACCTAAAGCAGATACAGTGAACCTCTTCTATAGCGCCGATTTCGGGGCTGACGGTGGGTGGTAACTAACTCATTATAGCCTACTCCGCTTTTGTTTGTTCACGCCTGACTGCTCGCCTGAGTGACAGCCGCAGATCCCGCGCACACCGCGCACCGCGCAGCTATTGAAAAGTTTCACTATATTTAGAGATTAATCATATTAGACAGGAAACGAAAGCAATTTACTTCACCCAAAAAACGGTATTCTAATATTAAGAGCGTCATATTCTTATGGGCATATTATAACTAAAAGGAGAAAATATTCCTAAACTGAGAATATTATTGGAAAGAAGAAATGCGCAATGGAAAACGCGCCTTGCTCTGTTCAATAATTTCTTTTAATGTTTCGTACCACGCGCTTTCAGATCAGTTCCTTTTTTATAATTTTGGGTATTGGGTGTTTCGCTTTAAAGAAAAGTGATAAGTACAACATATAAATAATTAAATATCTTTCATTCCCGTGTAGAAGTAGCCTGGTTTGACCCGACCAGAAGAAGGTTTATGGCCAGAATCTGACCGGGTCAAACCGGGATACTATTTTGTTAATTGCCCGGCCGGGATCTGACCGAGTTCCCACCGGGACCCATTCGGGCCAAAAATGGTGCATAATAGAAGTATCATAACCTTAAAAACATCTTATGAAATGTCCACAAACGACTGCCGTAAGTGGGTCGTTTGTAAATATCTGACAGGCGAAAGACCAATTTTTTGTGTTTTAGGTGTTTTTTTTATCAATTATGAAAGAAAAATTAAACTAATATTAATTATATGGTTTCCCACTTTTGGTTCTGCGGTTCCCAGACTTGCCGTGACTGCGAAATCGTTGACTAACTTTTTTTTATTTTCAAACATAGTTCCCAGTGAAAGTATACTTATTTTTTTGTGATACGACTTTTGCTTATTTTTAATGTATTTATATATTATCTTGAATAAGAAAAAAACGTAATAAGAAGAGAAATAACTTTTTCCGAACAAGGTTTGGAATTATGTTATCATGCTTGAACGTAATAACGATTCGGCGACTTCCGGAGTGTTTAATGATAAAAACAAAGTAAAACGTCGGTGGACGCCAGGTTATCCGTTCAGAAATTTGTTAAATTTCATAAAATTGTATCCAATTTTTTAGAGTAAGCGGATTATTTATAATGGTAAGTGAATTATTTTGTTAATAAGTAAGCATTATTAATATCCTTCAACGTTAATGTTAAATCAATTTTCTCAACTGGTTTCATAGGTTAGGATGTCACGTGAAACCCCTGAAATTTTTTTTATTTCTTGTAAAAAAACCTATGCAAACTAAGTTACGCTTAAGGTAAATTTGTTATGCAATTTAACTTTAATTTTTTACAATTCAATTTCTTACAGAAACTTAAGAATCTTAACCTATATTTTAGTACTTACATTGAATCAATTTTTGTAGTTAATATATTTATTATTATGAATGCAGCACTTAAATTGAAATTCCAACATCTTTTTACAGGTGGAAATAAATGATGAAAAAGTTTCTTATATCTACCAGTTGGTAGAATATATTCGCTGTGGTGAAAAGGCTCCAGTAAAATGCGATCGAGGAGCACAGTCCAAAACCGGTCGAATTCCGACCAGGTTACCCTATTTGTATCCGGGATCCGACCAGCGCAGCGTGACAAAACCAACCAGAATCCGACCGGACAGCCTGACCAGATTCCGGATACAAGCAGGGCAACCCCGCCGGAATCCGGCCCGAACCCGGTCATAATTTCTACACGGGTTATATAGACAGAAATATATATTCCTAAGGTAAGAGGACCTCCATTTTACATTAAGAATATATTCTTGACGCCTATTAAAGTGGCAAATATACTTCAACTTAATGAGAAATTCTTAAAATTATATCGTTTTTTCAGTGTCGAGAACAAAAAAAAGTTTACTTAAAAAAAGTGTCGGATGGGCTCGGCCACCGAAAAATCGTAATATTTGGACATTTGGTCACAATATTGATCTATGGCAAAACCATTTTTAAAATTAAGACTTCATGAAATTTAACATAAGAAAACTTTGTCCGGAGTTACAAGACACGGTATGGCCAATGATATCCGACTGAAATATGTTCCAAAAAACAAACGGCAATCAATAAGAAAAATTGTGAAATTGAAGCCTCGGCTGAAATAACGTTGTTAAAAATTGAATTCGGAATGAAATGTCAAAATAGTGGAGTTTATTTCACTGAAAAAACGATATTTTAATATTAAGAATTACTCACTAAGTTGGAGAATTTTTGCAACTTAAATAGGCGTCTAGAATATATTCTTAATGTAAAATGGAGGTCCTCTTACCTTAAGAATATATATTCTTGCCTATATAATGAAAGATATTTAATTATATGTGTGTTGCACTTACCACTTATCTTTAAAGCGAAACACTTAATGCCCAAAATTAAAAAAAGGAATTGATCTGAAAGCGCGTGGCACGAAACAGTAAACAAAATTATTGAACATAGTAAGTCACATTTTCCATTGCGCTTTTTGTCCCTAATAATATTCTCAGTTTAAGAATATTTTCTCCCTTTGGTTAGCATATGTCCGTAAGAATATGATGCTCTTAATATTAGAATACTGCTTTTTCGGTGTTACTTCCATTTACTTCCCATCTATCTCAATCAACCTCTTAGTGTACATAACCAAATCTAATTTATAATTTTTGAAGGATAAGAATATAAAAATTCCATTCGCTTAAAAGTGTCGACAAAAAATTTCAAAATTGAATTCGTCGAATTTCAATTAATAAATATAAAAATAATTAGGTTAGAAAATTTACAAATTTGGTCCTACACATATTGTAAAAAATAAAAATATAATTTCTCGTCTTTTCATGAAAAGAAAGGAAAGAAAAACAATTTCATATTTTATTTTTATTTTATTATAAAAATAATTTAAACAGTATTTTTTAATACAATTTATGATCATTATTTATCACTCATTTATTTATTTTATTATTTTTGAATATTATATTTGATATTACCGGTTCTGGACGTTTTATTCCAACCTCTCTAGCCCTTTTATTATTTCCTGCGTGCCATTCTAATAAATTAAATTTTCTTTTCTTAAGCGTATTTAAAACTTCAATTTTAGACAAATTTAAAATGGCCTCATCACTGAGGGAATAACATTGCCAGTATCCCCATATAGTTTACATGTGTTGCAGGAGTTTTTAAACATTATTTTCGTTTTTTCGAAACGCCGAGTGAATGTTTGGAAAAATTTTCGAGAAATGTCAAGACTCGTATATCCAAAAAATGGAAAAAATGAAAAACTTTGATCCGTATGCTATTACAAATATTGATTTGAGTGTAAATTAGAGTTCAGTACCCTCGGTCATTATAGTGGATATAGTGTCATATTTTATTCAATCTCACTGTTTTTACACCGCAAAACAAGTAAAAGCATATAAAAGCTTAGAAGTTTATACATTTTTTTAAGATAGTTTTGTGATGAATGTGAAGTGCAAGCAGTTCAATGGTGCTTTTCTTATTTTGAGTTAGGTTAGTGTAATAATTCAGTATTATTAGATTTAAGTTAGTATTTGTAGTTATAATTTATTATTTTCTATAAGTATGAAAATGAACATGAACATTAAATAATATTTTTGTGAAGCATGACATTCGTTTCAATTTACGTTATCAAATTCCATTGCTGATGTAAAATGCGATGGCAGTTTATTGAGATTTTGAGGTTAGGAGCAGTCTTTGGCAAGCGCGATCTGCCCGCAGAATTGAAAACTCAAGCGATAACAGTAAAAAGTTGTAAGATAGCATTCTTACTTCCAATTTTAATGTAAATAAGTGGTATTTTTTAAAATATATATATGAAATGATATTTTTCTATTATGACAAATTACGAAAATGTGCGAAAAACGAAACTACGAAAAGTCAAGATTTTTCTTATTACAAAAAGGCTACGAAATACGAATTTCAAAAATCTCTACCTTATCCTGACAAACTTTTCATTTTCCCTGATCAAGAGGACTAATTTTCTACCAAAAAGGACAAAGTTTCAACAAAATACATTAAGAAAAATCTTGAATTTATTAAAGTTTTTTTAGTCTTTCAATTTCGTAATTTGTCATAGAAAAATATAATTTTCTATATATTTTTGTAAAAATACCACTTATTTATCATTAAAATGGAAAAGAAGAATGCAATCTTCCAACTTTTTAATGCTATCACTTGAGTTTTTAATTCTGCGAACAGATCATCCTCGGCCAGAAACTGCTCCTAACCTCAACATCTCAATAAACTGCCAACGTATTTTATATAAGTACATTCGGATTTTGATAATATAAATTGAAACGAATGCCATGCTTCACATGAATATTAATTTATGAATATTATGAATATTACATCAAAATTGCACTAACCTCGCTCAGAAGCAGAAAATTACAATTCAACTGCTTACACCTCACTTTCTCCACAAAACCAGCTTCATAACATTTATACGCTTCCAAAATTGTATAGGCTTTTAGTTTTTTTACGGTGTAAAAACTTTGAGATTGAATAAAAGATGACAATATATCCACTATAGTGATTGAGGGCACTAAACTCACATTTTCACTAATATTTATGTCTGTAAGAGCATACCGATCAAATAATGCGGACATATTATTTTAAGCTTTCTTTCATCTTTATCAGATTTTGAGATACAGAATTTGTCTCATTATTGAGGAATTATCTCGAATAGATTTATCATACTTTGTTCGTTTACGCCTCAAGTTTATAGGTCAAACTCGAGATCATATTTTCTTTTAAGCTAATGAGAGATATGAGTATATTTTTAAATGTACGATTTGGCACAATATTGCAAGGTACTAATATTGATCTATCATCGTAGAAAGTACAGTTTATTCAAAAATGTGAGTGGCCGGGGTCACCCGATGACCGAGGCTATCTGACTTTCCCCTAATACCCAGTTTTCTCAAATAACCCAAGTAGGAGGGTTACCAGTAGTTCTGTTCCAAAAATGTAGCAACCCTGCCAAAAACCGCAGATCTGGATGTCGCACAAAAACTGTCGCGAGTCGAAAATTAGCCGATATCGCATCCATCGCTATTTGAGTACTGTAAGGCTCAGTAACAAGAGCTGCTGTTAATATAGTTTCGTTTGTTTTTATAAAACAGCGGGTTTCTCGAATAGTTTCTTCAAAATTGAGATACTGGAGATTTGCAATTAAGTGAGTTCCTTCGAACTGAAGATTCAAACGAGGCAATGATATAAAAACGTTTTCTTCTGAATGTCGTAGTCGTTGAGGATTATTCATCCATATAGGTACAGAGCCATGAAATAGAACGCCAGCCAAAATTCTTCGGCCAGTACCTCGAACTTGGACATAAATGTGGCTTCTTTCAGGAATAACTAAAGGTGGACGATTACCCCCTGTTAAAAGAAAATATAGAGATTTAATTTAGCATATTTTGTAAACAGGGAAAATATCGGATAATAAGCAATAATGTTCAGTACACGGAGAAAAATTGATGTTCAAACGTAACATTTAGATGTTCAGGGTTAACATATTTTATGTTTAACTATAGGACAACAATCTAGACTAGATGTTCAAAGTTAGCATCTGTAGATCTTAAAAAGTGAGATGTTACTCTCTAACATCCAAAATGTTCAGCTGAAATATCCGAGATATTACATGTATGGTTATGTCAAATAACGCCTGTAAATATTTGTGGAGTTTACTTATTTATGTTCATTTAAGGAATTAATTGATAATTTATTTGTGAATTTGAATTTAAACTTTAATGTTCATACACGAAGGAAAAGCAGATAAAGGGTATGCAATGTCAATCAGATGATACATTCATTCAAGTTAAGGTTATGTTCAATATTTTGAATTCAAAATAAAAACGGGGTAAGTAATCAAAGAACGAATGATCTGTAATCTGAATTTAAAATTCTATCTATTTTAAGTTATTTAAACTCAAATTTTATTTTAAATCTATAAACATTTTGTCAAAGTTAAGTCAATAAACCTGCAACTTAAGATCATTGTTCCCCCCTTTAGACAGAAAAAAATCGTTATCTAATTTTATGTAAGGCTAGTTAATTTTTATTCTTTTGAAATGTTTCAAAATTGTAATATTCCATAATTGTAATATCGAAAATATATAGTGGTAAAATATAGTCGTGAAATTCCAATGCGCTATGCGCATGCACTCGGACGGTTTAACATCTGTATGCGTTTCAATTTAACATACCAAATTTTTTACGCATAACATCTCAAAAAGATAGTAAATATTTGGCATGAATATCTGGATGTTACGTGCTACAATCTTACCCTTTGAACATCTACATTTAAACATCCATTATTCTCCGTGTAGGAACTGCTCTAATTGCGGATTAAGTAGTCACATTGCGGAGAGTCACATTTGTGGCAAATCATATTGCGGCATCTCTGATTCGGAAGAATTTGAAGGCCAGAAAAAATTTGGAAAAGTGCTGCAAGACTCCCCTGTGATTAGTTACAAAAATGATCTTATTTTACATCCCTACCCCGTTCCAAGGTTCCGTGGGGGTGGAAATATACCACTGTAATTGGTCACACAATTTTAATTAATTACACCACTACTTTATGCTAATTTGCAGTGGACTCCTAATTTTTTCCTAATAAGAGTTAGAGATGAAAATATCCGCATTGATTTCCACCCGAAATTCATAAAACTAATTTCACGTATATTGTTTCAAAGTATCGCCCTAATTTTACGTTGATTTCCACCAAAAATTCCAGGTAGATTCTACGTGGATTTTTTCACTTGGAGTTATGCTACGTGACAAGGCTTCCATTATATAAAAGACTAATGTCAATGTTCTGCTGAATACTTGAAGCCTTGGCAGGGAGATAATGTTGAATCAACAAAATATATTTATATAAAAGTACTTCATACAGTATGACAAGCGATTTCTGCTCAAGGATGTCTATTTAATTTTCAGAAATTTAATTAATTTAAGTAACTTACGGGGGCCAATGACCACACTGTTAAAAAAATTGGATTGCAATTTAATATACATGTGAGTAAAGTCAATTTGAATATACCGTAAATTAATTTTAATATATCATCATCTTGTAGAATTAATATACAGTAGACTCTACGACACTTCTCGTTTTCGGGTCTGTAGGGGAAGCGAACAGGAAGTGTCAGATAACCCTCTCTTTTGCGTCAATCCGCGTTCGGCGCAGTAGCAGTGATCCCAACTTTGGCATGTTTAGCTACGGCGCTTGCCCGGTGCAGCGACCCTTATTGGTCGCTTTTGAGGGGGCCGTTCATTTTTCGGAACGGTAAAAATTAAGAAAGGTAAAATTTCAGAATGGGTTATAATACATAATGGTAAAACTTAGGAATAGCAAAAAGTAGGAAAGAGCAATAAGTAGGAAATCCAAAACTCTGAAAGGTATTTCTTCGGAAACCAAAGAAGCGGAATGGGTGAAAATTCAGAAGCGTTAAAATTAGGAGGGTGAAAAATTAGGAATATGTAAATATACGGAGAGGAAAAATTCGGAAAGTAGAAAAATTCGGAATTATTACTAAATATACCTATTAGCAGGTGTATAATTGTTTATTTATGGCAGCAAACAAATGCTTATCGCAATGAATTTAAATATCATATAATAAATTTATGTTGTACGTTGAAAATTGTTTTTAAATAATATAATGATAGAAACTAATTATTTTTTCGTGGAAAATTTAAAATGATGGATATCCTAAATTTATTATGATATGCTATTTAAATTTACTGTGATAAATATTTGTATTCTACCATAAATAAAAAAAACTATTCAC
>NC_046658.1:118451088-118455910 GCF_010883055.1 Belonocnema kinseyi
TATTTAATTATATATATATATTTAAAATTTGTCATAAGGACAACCGCAGGATTTCGCCGGGAGCGGGTGCTAATCTGAAAAATACCTTGATCCGCATTTGAAAGAAATTAAAGAAAGTAGCGATTTTAATGATATTTGAATATTTCGCACAATTTAAGAATAAAAATATAATGTAATATCCGAAGATTGATTACAGAATACAGTGATTAATATTTTGTTTGTAAATTATATTGTGTTCAATATATTGTGTATATTATTGTACATTATGAAAATAAATAATATAATTAAGTATGTGATATTATAATTATATGTAGAATTGAATAGAATCTATTGTCTTCATTGTATACTTATACAAGTTTTTACTATATTCTTTTGCTCTCTTAAATTTTCAAATAAAATTAAGCTACATATTTTCACTCTTAGAATTTTTACCTGAACAGATAATAATTAATTCATTAAATATTTCTGTGTCTGTATTACAGTTTCTCTTGTCCTTAGGCTATATTTCTTCTCTATATCACTATTTTATTCGATATTATAATTATAATAATATTAATATTAATTATCTGTAAATGATTGTGCTGGGGTTTTTAAGCGTTTCATTTATCTATTAAACCAAAAAAGTTTAAACAGCCTCGATACTTTAGACATTATAAAATTTGTTTATGAGAATCATTCGCAATTAAACAATTACAAACTATAGCTTCCTAGAATTTGGTTATCTTATACTTTTTTCATGACTGCTTGGGACTTCGATTTTTAAGATTTAAAATTGCTAGCAATTTTAAAAAGTGTTAATACAAAATGTTGTGCTGTTAGTACTTATAATTTTTAATTGTCTCATTTTAAATGATTCTCATAAATAAATTTTCTAGTTTTGAAAGGCTATTTAAATTTTTTCGGTTTAATAGATAAATTCAACTTCCAACGCTTAAAACTCTAGCACAATCATTTGCAGCTAATTAATATTAAGGTTAATATCAATATCTGTTGAGATAATATTATTATAATTATAATATTATATATAGTTAATTATATATAATATTAATTATGCACCCTGATTATAATTCTTTTTTCAAATTTTCATCTCCTAACTCAAAATTTCAATTATTTTTTAGAATTCCTTGTCCCAGATCTGAATTATAAATTTTTCAAAACATCTCTAATCCAATTCAGAAATACATACATTTTCTTTGAAAAATTTCCTGTTCCAATTCAAAATTCAAGGTGAAATTAGAAAATTCAAACTTTTAAATTTGAAAATGATTTATTTGAAATGAAAATCTTTTGAATTTTAAACATTTAAAACTGAAGTTTGACATATTTTTAATTCAGAAATATTTAATTCAAACGCTCAATAATTCATACGTATAAAATAAAAACTTTTAACACCTTTTAATTTTACAATTTTTTTTATCAAATTATGTTAAAATACGAAATTTAAAATCAAAAATTTTTATGACTTTAACATTTTAGAGATTTCTTGTTAAAAAATATAAATTACGCTATTATTTTTAAGGTTCAAAATGATAATACTTGAAGAAAATTTCAGTTCTTAACAATCAAAATTGAACGACTAAACCAATTTTTTTAACTAAATACGTTTAAAAATAAAAGTAACATTATTTTTATTTTAAGTTGTGCCAGATTAATATTTTTTCATTGTTATTTATAGATAAAAATCTGTGTTTACTAATTGAAAATGTAAGAAATTAACTTACTATCAAAATAATTGAATTTTCAACTAAAAAACATAGAAAAACAAATTTGCAATAAAATAGTGACATTTTATGATCTTCAGCCAAAAACTAGAATTTTTTTTATTGAATTTTAAGCCCAAAAAAATTAATTACAAAAAAACTTTGATTTTTAAACAAACAGTTACATTTTCAACTAAAATGATGAATCTTCAACAAAAAAAGTTTAAATTTTTAATTAAAATCTGTCAACTCATCAAAGACCTCTGGTTAAAAAATATAAACCAAAACTATTATTTTCAATGTTTTGAATTGAAGAATAAATCAATACATTTTTAATATTTAAGGACTAAATCATTTTGATCAATAAAAATGGATTAATTACAATTCTTCTTTAATTAGAAACTTTTTAAATTGTAAATTGAATTCTTTTATTTTAAGTCGCTTTATATTATCAATTTTTACATTTTTATTTATAAATCCAAACTCAAAAGATTTATTGACGAATTGACAATCTTGAAAATCGAACTGTCTAACAAAACATTTTAATTTTCAGTTGAAAAAAATAGTAGCTTTGGTTTATATTTTTTAACAAGAAGTCTTTGAACTATTCCATTTAAAAAAAAGTTTACACTGTTTGGTAAATAAATCAGCTTTTTGGCTTTGAAATTCAACAATTTAAAAAAAAATTCTTATTGACTGAAAAGTCAACTCTCGTGTAAAATTGATATATTTTTGGATGAGTTCAACAGTTTTTAATTAAAAATTTTAACTTTCTTTGTTTTAGATTCATCATTTTAGTTGAAAATGAAAGTTTTTTTTAAATTAATTTCTTCGGGCTTAAAATTCAATTGTTTTGTAGCAAATTTTCTTTCTGGTTTAAAAATTCATCTGCTTTGGGAGAAATTTCATCTTTTATGTACAAAAACTTAACTATCTGACTGAAAATCTATTTATTTTTATTGAGAATTTATTAATTTTTCTATAAAATTTGTCTTGTTCTGTTGAATTAATTTTTTTTGTTTTAGAATGTCCAATTTTTCAGTTAAAATTTCAACTACTTGGCTAAAATTTAAACTTATTTGTAAAAATTCCAGTTTTGGTTTGAAGATTATTGATTTCAGTTAAAAAATTCATTTTTCTGGTTGAAAATGTTACTATTTTGTTGCAAATTTGTTTTTCTCTTTTTTTTTCAGTTGAACATTTAATTATTTAATGTTACGAACTGAAATTTTCTGGAAGTATTATCATTTTGAAACATTAAAAATGATAGCGTTATTTATATTTTTTAACCAGAAATCTCTAAAATGTTAGTCATAAATATTTTTTATTTTAAATTTCGTGTTTTAACATAATTTGATAAAAAAAATTGTAAAATTAAAAGGTGCTAAAAGTTTGTATTTTATGCGTATGAATTAAATATTTCTGAATTAAAAATTTGTCTAGTTTCAGTTTTAAAAGCTTAAAATTCAAAAAATTTACACCTTAAATAAATCATTTTCAGATTTAAAAGTTTGAATTTTCTAATTTCACCATGAATTTTGAATTGGAACAGGAAATGTTTCAAATCAGTTGTATGTATTTCTGAATTGAATCAGAGATTTTTTGAAAAAACTATAATTAATATCTGGAACAAGGAATTCTAAAAAATAATTAAAATTTTGAGTTAGGACATGAAAATCTGAAAAAAGAAGTATAATCAGGGTACAGTATAATAGAATTAATATAATATGCAATTAACTATTTATGATATTATAATTATAATAATATTATCTTAACAGATATTGATATTAAGATTAATATTAATTAGCTGTAAATGATTGTGCTAGAGTTTTAAGCGTTGGAAGCTGAATTTATCTATTAAACCGAAAAAATTTAAAAAGCCTTTCAAAATTAGAAAATTTTTTTTATGAGAATCCCAAGAAGTCCCAAGTAGTCATGAAAAAAGTATAATATAACCAAATTCTAGGAAGCTATAGTTTGTTATTGTTTAATTCCAAATGATTCTCATAAACAAATTATATAATTTCGAAAGTCCGGAGTCGAAAGCCCGACCTAAGGACAAGAGGAACTGTAATATAGACACAGAAATATGTAATGATTTAATTATTATCTGTTCAGGTAAAAATACTAAGAGAGAAAATATGTAGCTTCGTTTTATTTAAAACTTTAAGAGAAAAGAAGAATATAGTAAAAACTTGTAAAAGTATACAATTAAGACAATAAATTCTATTCTATTCTATATATAATTTTAATATAACATACTAAATTATATAATTTATTTTCATCCTGTGTAATAATATACACAGTATGAAGTATACAGTATAATGAACACAATATAATATAGAACAAAATATTAATTACGGTATTAATATTCTGATATTGCATGTGTATTTTAATTTTTAAATCGTGCGAAATATTCAAATATCATTAAAATCGCCAATTTCTTTAAGTTCTTTTAAATGCGTTCGGTTAGAAAAAATACGAATTTGGTAAACAATAGCACATTTTGTTTCAATTCAAAAGATGAATTTATATTTCATTGACAAAGGTTTATGAAAAAAATGTTTATTTAACGAGCCATGTGTATAGCGAAATATTGGTACAAACAGCCGCATTTTTTAGTACCAATAGACACTGGCTGGATTTTTATTATCAGCAATGATGATTTTTGTTTCTTTTTTCTCGTTATGAGCGTCATTATTTGGCTTCTCTGAATTAAAAATAACTGTGCTGTGCTGAAAACGTTATTTTCAGGTATTTAACTAGTATTATTGCTTTTTGCACTAGCAATTTTTACATAAAATGATGGGAATATTCATACATATTATATTAAATGTTAGAAATATATTTATTTAAAAATTCGTTGGCGAAATAAAAGTTAGTCTTTGGCACTAAAAAAACTATTAATTATAAAAAATCACAATTTGCGTAATTTCTGATATTAATGTGCAATTTATAATAAGTATATTTTTTTTATTTTAATAATTGTTCATTCTCTTTGGTTTGAATTGCGCGTCAAAAGCGGGGCCCGTTCATTTTTCGGAACGGATAAAATTTAAGAAAGGTAAAATTTCAGAATGGGTTATAATACATAATGGTAAAACTTAGGAATACCAAAAATT
>NC_046658.1:118456010-118460288 GCF_010883055.1 Belonocnema kinseyi
CGCGACTGCCTATTTATTTTTGTAACCATATTCAGCAGAAACCCTTGGTACAGGGACCCTCTATCCGCAACCCGAGGATGCGTTCGGTGGCTTTGTCATAGGTCCTTCGGTTTGATTCTAGAGGAATCAAAACCGAACCGAATATAATATATATATATAATAGTATTAATATTTATATCATTTATATTTTATGCTTGAAATAACGTAACCTCAAAGTATGCGCATATAAAGAGGCGCGCGAAGTATTCAAATCATAAGAATCGCCAGCATCGAAATCTGGAGATATTAAAATCCCAATCTCTTGATTTTATTTCAAAGCGGAGAGAGATATAAATAGAACCGCCGAAGTGTCCCGACCGGCAATTGTGCACCTTCGAGTTTTCAAATTGAGAAGAGGAGAAATGGGTTGCGCGCCCAACCCAGTGATTTATATCGTCTCCTACTATATTCAAACGGAAATAGCCCTATCATAGTGTTGGACCACATCTCGTTTCAGATCTGGGATCACTGACACGGAGGGTTTTCTTGTTTTTAAATGACAACATGAAAAGTATTAATTCCATATACTCAAATATCCTAGCTGTTTGATATTTTCTTTGAGATGAATGAAAAAGTGTTAATAAACAGGTTTATATTTTTGATTATGTTCGTGTAACGTTTGATTCCCATATTTGAGAAGATTGCGAAAATGATTTTATAATTCTTTTTAAAAATGTGAAGGGGAGTTTGAAAGATCGTGAGGTAATATTATAGGTGGGGTTTTGTTAATTCTTGACTGAGCGTGACAAGGGGTACGGGGGGGGGGAATGAAGCGTGACTTCATATGTGAACGCTCCCAAATTGAAAATGACTGCCAAAATTATTTTTAATTCGTGTAAACTAAAATTACTTGACTTATATAAGAATTTATAAAATATATATGTATGGTAACCTTTACGACACTTCTCGCTTTTGGGGCTGATGGGGAAGCGAACAGGAAATGTCGGATAACCCTATCCTGCGACACGCGAGAGCCACCCCGCGTGCGGCGAAGCAAACGCAGCCGGCCACGTATGCACGGAGAAAAATGGAGGTCTGTTTCGCCATATTAATATGCAGACAGACCATATTACAGGGTCGACTATAGGAAAGCTCTTGAATATGGCTAAAGCGACTATCTCTAGGAGGTAAAATCAAAAGGTCTAAATCGACTATCTCAAAACGTCGACTCAATCGTCTCGGATCGTCTCGGTCACATCAAAATGGCTGACCCGATCATTGTGAAGGGTCGGTTCGGAAATCTCCAGGAATCCAGTGGCGACCTTAGTTTTGAGCTTGACCATGACCTTCATGGTTATTTCAAGGTCACCTTTGTTTTTTTAAATGGAATGGCCCATTTTTGACATTAGCAATCAAAAGAGCGGCAAATTATACTTTAAAAAGTGTAGTCAGGTCATAGGTAAGGTGTGGATGGACGTATGAAGGTCATTCAAACTTCAATATGTCCTGAACATTTGTAATGCTGGTGGTAGTGGATGGAATTTGGCCGATGTCTAAAAGGATCGTTTAAATTTAAAAAAAGAAAGGTAACCTTGAGAAGACCTTGATGGTCATGGTCAAGGTCACTCGATGAGCAATATGCACATTGTTCAACTAAGCAATTAAGTAAGTTAGGTAAGAGGAGATTTTCCACAGGCTAACTTTCGAAAAATATTCAGACCTTATTGAAGTTTGAATGACCTTGCTATAACCATCAAGAACACACCTGACCTATGAACTGACTACGCTTTTTAACGTAAAATTTTCCGCTCTTCCGATTGCCAATGTCAAAAATGGGCCATTCCACTAAAAAAAAAACAAAGGTGACATTGAAATAACCATGAAGGTCATGGTCAAGGCCAAAACTAAGGTCATCACTGGATTCCTCGTTGAAAGTTAGTTCAAGAATGACCTCAACATTCTCCAAAAAAATTATACCTAAGGATTTATTTGCCTGTACCAGAAATTTTTGGACACCCTGTATATTGTCCATATTTTGAGAACATGCAATATCTTTCATCAATATTAATATTGTAACATTTTATATAGCACTTACTTGTAAGTTTGAGGAAAACCGTACAGGTGAATATCAGAATGACGATATTCATTTCTACAAATTAGAGATGACGATATAGATAAGTGAAAGATAATTTTTGAAGAAGTGCATGAACGGTAACTGGCAATTTTTTAAAATGTATTCCCTTATATTCGTATCAGGATCTGATTATACAACGTTATCAAATTATATTTAAAATATGATGGATAAGCAAATCCTTGTTTTTTTTTAAATTTTGCATGTTCCATATCTGCAAGATTTATTGCCCACATGGCTGCCACCAAAACCTAATCGCTGCATCTACATTTCAGATGAGTGATCTTTCACTTAACGAAACTTCAAAACGAAAACATTATAAAGGTGTTTATGATTTTTTGTCTCATGTTATTTGGTAAATTAATATATACCATTTATATTGGAATGGCAGCATGTAGCAACACACGAACATTTATTTAAAAATTAATTTCGTGATATTAAATGTAAGATTTATGAAGTCCATACTTTCACTATGGCTAAATAATTCTCCCCAGGTGGAAATACACCACTGGCACGCGCAATATTTTATTTTTTCGCGTTTCAGACCATTTTAAATGTTCTGATAATAACATTTAATGAGCATTTAAAATTTATATCAACGGAACTTAGAAATTTTACCACTACTGGCATAGTGTCGCCCCGGTCGTGCAGCCAACGTTCTGCCAGTACTGGGCGAACCACCGGCTGTCTGTACTGGTGGGCAGTACTGGGCCAGTACTGCGCCGGTGGTGAACTCCGGCACACTACCGACATTTTCACCTGGGTCGCGGGTGTTCAGCGAAATTGCGACGCTCTTCTTATACTTGGATTATTATTGTTAAAAAAAAGGTAATTCAATTCAATCACTTAGACAATAAAGAAATTTTTCTGCAAAACACTCCCTTTAAAATTTTTGTTTATAATGATGTTATGAACATAATCATAGAAAAAAGGAAGGATAAAATCTTTCTTGCTTCCGTTTTCGGAATAAAACTTTATCCCTTTAAAAAATTACCTGCAACAAATGTTATCCTTAGCTTTTTTTGTGATACTATAATTGATCAATTTTGATCAAATACTTTACGTCTAATATAAACTCATAAATTTAATCAATTTTAATAAAAATAGATTGATCGTATGGGCAGTTTGTCCAAAGCGTGACCGCAGGTCAGGGGAAACATATGGAAATCAGGTAAAGTCAGCAGGAAATTTCGTTGGTCGGGAAAAGTTAGGGAATTTATGTAAAAAGCATATGAAACAAAACTGTCAGGTAACTTTTAGTGATTTATATCAGTCACTTTTTTAACTCAAATTACGTTTTAATCCATTGTCTAAGATTCACAATAGCCACTTTTTAAATAAAACGATTTTTTTAGTCTTCAGTCGTTCAATAAATGAACCCATGGCTTAACCAATATTAAATTCAGTTCTGTACCTACATATTTCTAAATTTTCTGTAATTATTTTGATATCTTTTAGGGTATTTTAAAAGATTAACAGACAATTTTAATAGATTTCAATAACTTCGTGAAATTTCAAATGATTTAAAATATTTTGGGTATTTTGAAAACTTCTTAGAAATTTTCAAGAACTGTTTAAGGAATTTAAAAAGCTCTCAAGGTATTTCGAAAGATTTCAAAGCATTTACATGGTTTTATGATTAAAAATTTTTTTAAGTATTTAAAAAAATTGCAAGGTATTTTCAAGAACTTTAAAAAATTTCGAGGGATTTTAAAGGTTGATATATTTTAGAGGATTTGAAGAAATTTGCATGCGGTGAAGAATTTTGTGGAATTTTATAATATTTTAATGGATTTCAAAGAAATTATATTTCACTCAGAAAAAAAGTTACCTTGGAAAAAAGCATCGTCCTCTTGCCTGTTTTGTTTTGAACGACGTGAATATACGTTTTGCTCAAACAGAATTATTTGGCTGCAAGATTAAGTGTAGTTAGTCGCATAAGGATAATTTTTGCTGCAAAAGAATTCCTATTGAGACAAATGAAAATCCTCTCAACCTTCAATTTGAGATAAAATTCCATTTACCTACGTCGAGAAAGATCCTTTTGTTACAAGAGGACATTTCTCTGAGTACTAGGCAGTCTGATAAGTCCCTGAAAAATGAAACACGGAGACGTTTTTTTGGCCAAAGTCGGTTTTATTTTTCAACATACTCTCCTTTTAGGTCGA
>NC_046658.1:118460388-118464615 GCF_010883055.1 Belonocnema kinseyi
GAAAATGCTCGCTCAGCGTGCTCGACACACTTGCAATCTTTTACATTTTTTGACATTTTCCTGAATTTTCCGACTAAAATAACCACTTGACAGCATTTCTACATATATTTAATACAAGAATTCGTCATTTTTGGAAAATTGATTTTTTGGAAAAAAGTTCCTGTACCACCCCCTTAAAACATTTGCCAACCGTTGAGAATCTCGTTAAAAATGAGAACATTCTCTTGAATTATCGGTCCAGATACTGTGACTCTCGCTTGTTTAAACCATTCGAAGACAGCAGCAACCAAAAGCACATCAATATTTTGCAACTATGTGTGCATAAGCGAATTATGGTACTTCATAACAGGAGATGCGAAGAAGTTATTTAACATAAAATCACTTACTTTCATAAATATTTGATTAATTGTCTACGAAAAACACAGTTTTCATCATTCTCACGTCACAACTTTCCAGTTTTAGGTTACAAAACGCTGCAGAGGGTGGATCTTCCTTTCTAGCATGTAAGACAGACAACTTGATGCGATCGAATTCGAAACGATGGTTTCGAGATCTCTTTTCTATCCTATAAGGTAGACAGAGAAGATCCAATTGTGTTCCAAGGACAAGTCATATTTTGGTTTCGAAACGATCATACTGCCTTGTCTATCCAATACGATAGAAAAAAAGGTTTCGAAGCCATCGTTTCAAATACGCCTATTGGGTAGCTGGGAGAGCGCCACCAATTGGAACTATTAAGAAGACATTTGAGTTTCAATTAAGTATTAAAAAGAGATCTTATAGCAAATAATCAAGTCAGACTGGCTTCAAGCTGGCCCCACTGCAAATCGAGGCGAGCCGGTTTTCGTGCTTATTCACCATGCAAAAGCGTATGATTCCCAACTGAGAGTGAACTGACGCACAATTGTGACGCAGTTATCCAGTTAGGCTGTTAAGATACATCGCTTTATCGCTACACTCCTGTTTTTTTCACGCTTGACTGATGCCGGCGCGGCATCAGTTCTCGGATGGCTCCCATCCCGTTTCTTCTTATCCAAGTTCGACTGTACTTTCATTAAAAAAATGGACTTATAAATATTATGACTTTCTTTAAATTCATATCGCTCACAAATGTAAAAATAAAAATGATAGAATACATTAAAATTCAATTTCAATTTAACTTGGGAGAATCAACTAAATTCAAATATATCTTCAATTAAAGGCTTACAGAATTTCACGTTTGTATTACTATATATTATAAAACTAAAAAATTCGTAAAATTGCTTTAAAATTTTAGTTTGGATGCTCAGAATTGTGAAATAATTTTATATTTGGATAAATATAATATAAAATGCACCATCAATCAATAAAAAAATTCTTCAAACTTTTGAATTTTTTCATTATGATTGCTAAACGATTTAAAATGTACAGATGTTTATTTAAATATATCTCAAATAAAATGTAGGACAAATTATAATAATTGCTTCAAAATTAGAATTCCATTCAATTTTACTTTAGATCCAATAAGAAAATTTTTAACTTCTTGGTACGCAACAGAAAATGCTAGAATGGAAAAAAGTTTTAAAAATATTTAGAATGATATCGATGATAAAATTAAAGGTTGTTATGCCATAACCGCAATTATTCATGATTTAACCACATTTTTTATCACACTTTTTATTGGCTATACATTCTTTAACATTCCAAAGCACATTATGGTGAAAACAATTTTATTTTTGAATTGATTCAACAATTTTCATTTAAACAATTTGTTTGAGTATGCAATTTGGAGATAAGGACAAAATTAAATCCTCGTTAGATTCTGCGGAAAAAATTACATAAAGTTCATGTATTTGAACATTTTTGCCGTACCCAATTTTGTATATAAATAATAATATACTATACCATGCAGTTGTATATGCTTATCTTACATCTTTGCTGTTTAAGCTCGATTTTTTTTTTAGATTTTTTAAAGAATAAAAAAATAATTTTTTTTTCTTAAAAATCATCCATTATTTTTCTAATGATTTTATGAAAAAATAATTGTTTTTTATCGAAAAATTGAAAAATTGTAATGAAATCTCTTTGAACCTTCTATTTTTTCCATGATATGTTGCTGAAGATTTACTGATATATTTTATGTTAATTAGAGTGGAAAAAAAGAATTTAGAAAACGGAATTGTTCTTGGCACTTACATTGTTCCGCCGCGTAGTGACATACTTGAATTCTTAGTGCACTAGGGAAACCGTAGAACTTCATCATCAAAATTCCCTACGTTTTCTCTGAATGTTCCCTGGGCATTATTATTTGAAGACTAAAATTCTAATCTTATTACACTTTTAATATAGAATCGTTTATAACTGGAATTAAACAATTCAAAATTTCTTATTATTTGAGCTGTCACAGCTTCCCGTGCAGAAATTTCCCCATCTTTCCCGATTTGAAGTTGGGTTCTGATAGGGCTCCTATCAGAATATCTAGTCTAGAAAAAACTGGTTGGGCCCCTATCGGAATATATAGTCGTATAGGTATGGCAAATCTATCTGTGTCCAATGGGGCCCCGACCAGAGAACTTCTAAAATCTTATATTACCTAAAATACAATTTTGAGGCTTTTGAAGGTTTCAGTACACAGTAATACAAGATGATGAATTTTAAATGTAGATGAATTTTAAATGTAGAGGAATTTCATTTTTGCATTGAATTAAGTAAGTCACTGAATTTCAACCAGAAATAGAACTTAAGTGTAGTGTCTCCTATCTGATATATGAGTAATATGATGATTAACTGACAGTTATGTTGAATTTAGGATGATTTTCATTTGCGCGCTCTGAAATTCAATTTGTGCTGCCAGAAAGGCGTACGCGAAATGCGATGCAGCGATGCGCAAACACTTAGACGGCTTTCGGCGATTTTAGAAGAGTTGCCAAGAGAGCAGCTGAGAATAGCCATTATGGAGTCGATAGCACTGGATAGTATCGATCAAAACTGTACTGAACTCATGGCAGTCGTTTCGTCAACATTTCCTATTTTGATATATGTACTCAGATCTATAACGGATTGTGATTATGAATAGAATAATCGTACATATGTGATAAAAAAAGATATAAAAAAGGACTGAAGATTTACGTTCTGTCCTAGGTGCGAATTCAGGTCGGCACCCAGAGCAGGTGCGTTGGCCATGAAGGGATTGAGAAAGTTCTGAAGAAGCTAGGCCGACTATTGGCCCAACAATGGCCCAAACATGGACCAACCATCGAGCCAACTATGGGACGTCTTTTGTTATTGAGTAACGCCGACTACCGGCCCAACTCTGGGCCAAAGTCGGCCCGGAGATTGGCATAAAGGGATTTAAAAATTCTGAACAAGTTAGGTCGACTATTGGCCTAACAATGACCCAAACATGGATCAACCATCGGGACAAATATGAGTCATCTTTCGTTAACGAGTAACGCCGACTACCGGCCCAACTCTGGCCCAACGTCGGCCCAGAGATCGGCATAAAGGGATTTAAAAATTCTTTTTAATGAAAAGAGAAAAAAATTTATAAATGAATTTTAAAATATTTTAAGTGATTTTAAAGAAGTTTAAAATATTTGAGAAGAATTAAAAAAAAAAGCAAAAGAATTTTTAAGAGATCTTAGATACTTTAAAATACTTTTTATGAGTCCAAGAGATTTTTAGTTATTTTAAGGGATTTTGTGCTATTTCAATGGATTTAATATGGTTTCAAAAATGAATATAGGAATTTAAAATTTTAGAAAGCATTTTAAACGATTTTCAAAAAATCGAAAGATTCAAAGGATTTTCATGTAATTTGAAAATATTTTTAATTATTTAAAAAGACTTTTAGGAATTTCAAGGGGTTTAACCGGAGTTATTTGATTTTGAACATTTTCAAATTTATAAACGAATTTTAAAAGATTTTAAAATATTTAAAAGAGTTCAAGATATTTTAAAAGAATTTAAGATATTTAAAGTAATTTTGAAGATTTTTTGAGGAATTTCGGTAGAATTTAAATGACTTTAAGATTTTACAGAAATTTTAAAATATAAATAATGTTCTTGAATTCTTTAAAGTCTGTTAAATATCTTGAAATCTTCGAGAATTTGTAGAAATCCTTTGAATTTTAATGGATTTTTAAATATATATATAATTAAAAATTTGTCATAAGGACAACTGCAGGATTTCGCCGGGAGCAGGTGCTAATCTGAAAAATTGCACCCGCTTCCAGCGAAATCGCGGTA
>NC_046658.1:118464715-118467363 GCF_010883055.1 Belonocnema kinseyi
GCTGAAGTTTTGACAGGCGTCATTTGAGGGATCAAGCTCGACGAAAATGGTTCACATTAGTGAATACTAATGCCATCTCTTAGAATTTTCAGGTACTTATCAAATTGCCTAGTATTAGGAGATTGCAGAGATTTTAAAATATTTGTTACAATTCTTTTGGAATTCACCCTGAATGCTTTTTAATGGAATTACTGAATTCATTGAATTTTTTCATATTTTTAAATTACTTTTAATTTACTTGATTTTTGTTAATTCACCTTGTATTCTTATGAAATTCATGGAATTCTTCACATTTCGTTTTAATTCCTCCAAGTTCAATACAAATTTTATTTAAATCAATTGGATTTAAAAAATTTTTTTCAATTCTTTTTAATTTTTCTTAATTGAACTCATTGAACTCTTTTGAACTCAAATGAGTCGATTTGTTTTAAATTCCTTTTAATTGGAAAGTACATTAGTCACATTATTAATGCAGATTAGTTACTTTTTGGGCTAGAAATCCATCAATTTTAGTCATTTTTCGATTTTGAATAGGACTTTCCCTAGCTCTAGTCTGGCTCTATTGAGGAAAACTAGCCGGGGCCCTTTCTGGAACGTAACGCTCAGGCCACGGGGGCCATACTAGATTTTCTAGTAGGGTTCTAGTGGGGTCAGCCCGCTTACAATTGTATACTGTAAACGATCTGAATATCATTTATATTTTCAAAAATCGAAATTTCATTCAAATATTTTGGGTAATTTTAACACCCACTACTGCTATACTCTAACGATATGAAAAAAAAGTATTTAAAAAATAAATATTAATTAATTGCAAGTATTTTCTCTTTAAATATTAATGGTCCTGTTTATATTGAATACATATATATCATTCTTAAACATTATATTACAAATAAAATCTTTCACGCTACGGGTTTCGAACCTACATATATATAGCGGTCTAAATCTATCGCCTAAGAGTCGGGAGTCCTGCGCTAAGCCAACAAGTTGAAACTCGATGAAAAAGCCATGCTCATAACCTACAGCTTAGAAAAGCTAAAACACCAAATTGTAAACTCTCTTTTTCTAATTAATATTTATTGTTATACGACATTATTTAAATGTAAAATATACAAACTGTTAACATGAATATCTATAAAATCATTTTTAAATCAATAAATGTAATCGACTGAATTTTTAGACTAGTACTAATAGTAGACTACTTTACAACTTTTTACAGTGACAGAACATTAAATTTTTTATGAGCACTTAAACCTAAACCTAAAATGTAATTTTTTCTAAACATTTAGAATCTTTCATAAAGATGGGATTCAGAATTTATTTCTTTAAAAAACAGCACTGGTCAGTTGTACTTGACATAAGTTCTTTAACTTTAACTGAAAAATATCTTCCTAACTCCGAAGAAAATATTCATTAGTGCCCTAAATCAAGTTTTCAAGAATAACGAGTTTAAATACTCATAAAAACATTATTTTTGCATACACCGTAATGCAAGAATCTGAATTTCAGTAAAAAAAAGGCGGTTAACTTTCAGATGTAACCAAAAGGATCATTCGCGAGTTGAAAGTCAACTGATCATTATAACATGACTTTCAGTAACGCGCTTGGTTGAAAATCAGCTGCTCTATGTACGTAAAGTGTACTTTATAGGTTAATTTAAGACAGAAAGATTGTTGAATTTCCGTCAATGCATGCATGTGAAATGAAACTTATAGGTTAATTCAAGTCAGCTAATTGCTGAAATTCATCAAATGTATGCGCTATCGTTCAGTTATTATGAACATGAAATTCATATAAAATTAAAAATTGAATTATATGAGTAAATAAATATATTTTTTTTAAATGTGAGCAATGAATAAATTATCCATCTGGGGAATTTGATCCCTTATATCATCTGAAACTGTTTATAGATTGTATACATTAAACAAGGCACTTATATCCATTTCAAGCTTCCAGGTACCCCAGGTGCGAATTTTCCATTGGGTCATAGTCGGGCCAACTTTCTCGGAGTTGGGCTAACTTTGCCAACCAGGCCTTGGCCAACATACCGAAATGATAACTATGGCCCAACTCTGTTTGCCGACTATTGGCTACCATGGTTGGCCCAACCATGACTACTAGAAGTCGGCCCAACAGCGAAATTATAACTTTGGCCCGACCATGTTAGCCGACTATTGATACAATATCCATTACCAAAATCGGGCCAACTATGGCAATTGCACGGACAAAAAATATCCATTAAATTTTATAAAACTACTCTTATAGTAGAGAATACGATGGGTAGTTTAATAAATATAATACAATCACTACACTGTTTATAATCGCACGCTATGAAAAACTTTATTCGCGTTGGGGCTCGAAACCTTTAAGTTTCGCATTCCTAATTCCTAACGTCTAAAGCCTTTCGGCTAACCTAGCTGGAAGTATTACAAAAAAAATCTGAAATATAACCGACAGCTGTGCATGGCCGTCTGCAAATTTCTATGAACCATTCTATACAAAATATTGCTACGCTGATAATAATATATGTAATAATATTTAAGATTTTAAAAATATTGCAAATTATTATTCAATATTTTATGTGATTAAACAAGATTTAAACTAAATTAAAAAATATTTTAAAATATTATGAAAGATTTAAAAAAATCAAT
>NC_046658.1:118467463-118476727 GCF_010883055.1 Belonocnema kinseyi
AGTTGGAATCTATAAAATAATTATTGATATGAAAAAAATTCTGTAAAAAAACATCAAAGTTCCTTTACTAACCTCTTAAGTATGTAAGCTGGAAAAACATTTATTTTAACGCATACCAACAAATTTTCTTCCTCTTTTCCGTTAAATATTTAGTTTACACTTTTCTTCCTATTAGACAAACAATTTTCAAATTTTGTATTACCACGCAGAAAAATCCACTGGAAATGGTTCGTACGTCCCTGATTGCTTAATTTTGGAGAGCCTGGATTGAAACCGACCGTCAGTGCTAAAACCGGTCTCAAATCCAAGTTCGACTCCAATTCAAGTTTAAAAAGAGTCTAAATTGAATTCATTCAAATTTGGAAGCATATAATTACATGCGATTTTCGCTTTAGGCACAGTGTCGGGGGTCGCTTGCCAGTAGCCTTGTTTCTAAATCGAGAGTATCGAAACGTAGACAGTCAGGGCCATCTGAACCTTTTCCAATTTGAATGCCTAATATTGCGCAGTCTCGCATGTGAGTACCCGTGCACGGCGCCTTTTCGCTATGCTGCAAAACTGCTCAGATAGTTGGCAACAACGTGCTTACGACGTCAAATACGCATAATTATACGTTCCAACGTTAACGTTTACAACTCTCATTGTGGACCGGTCTTCAGGCAGGAGTCGCAACTGTTTCTCGCTCCGCGCGCTGAGATACTGCGTGGCTCAGCAGTTTAGGAATAACTAAACCGCGAGTGACCTAGATATTTTAATCAATCTGGAATCGAAATACAGTGAAACTCATCTATTCCGCCGGTTTCGGGATTGACGGTGGATGGGGACAAACCTGTCAGAGCTCGATCCGCTTTTGTTAGTTCGCGCCTGAGTACTCTCGCCTGAATGACAAACGGAGGGCCCGCGCAGATCCTGTTACACCTACCTGTGGCGCGACGTCAATTCTTGGAATGGCTATAGAAGGAAGAGAGGGCTATTAAAGGGTCTCACTGTAATTCATCGAATCCATTTCAAATCAGGCAGGTGTCAGGGAGATTTTTTTTCATAAAACCGAATTCTCGCATTTTTCTTGCAAACAACAGTAGATACGAAAAAAATGTTAAGATAATATTTTGCACAGTTAAGAAAGTTTTTTCGTATTTATTGTTGTTTGCAAGAAAAATGCGAGAAATCGGTTTTATGAAAAAAAATCTCCCGGACACAAAAGTTATTTAGCCCGCATAAAACTCACAAGGTATTTTCCTCATGATAGTACAAATTCAACAAAAAATTGGCAAAAAATATAATTAGGGGTTTTTTTTTTAACAAAACCAAAAATTCAAATACCCATAACTTTGTGAAATTTTTTTGTTAAAAATCTCAAAAATTCGCATCGTCTAACTTTCTCTAAAAAACAACATATTTTTCCCCCAAGAGATTCTGCTACTTCAAGTGTAGAACCTGCCTGATTTGAAATGGATTCGATCAATTCAATTTTGAATGCAAAAGTGCAAGCTATACAATCATTTAAAAAAATTCAAATTTCAAGAACGTTAAACTTAATATAGATTCCTTAGATTAGAAATGAAGAAATTAAATAATCCCCTAAATAAAACAGTATTTAAACCAAAATTATAATAAAATAGGGGAAGATTCTCTAGGAAAAGGAAATAATTTGCTCTATGAAATATAAGTCAAATAATTTAAACCCTTATTAGCAATTTTTATTGAGAATTTCTTTTAAGTTGTAAAGAACAAGTTGTACGAAATTGTGCCCAGCAAGAATTTTTAAAGTACCTTCTAATTAATATTTCTCATAGTCAAACATGGATTTAATTTATTTGTTTAGTGATTAAGCAATATTTGCTTAGATCTCGGCCTAGACATTATCTATCAAAGATACTTGAATAGAGATGATACCATACAGAAGTACCTCGAATTAATGTACCTAAATAAAACATTATTGTGATTTTTTCTTTAACGCACTATTAATTTTAATGTTAATAATTCCTGTTCTTGTTTGCACGTTATTGCAATATTTTTCGTGTCTTGCTGTGTTTTTCAGCTGTTGATAATTGAGCAAGCATACAATTTTAAAAATTTGTTTTATCTTTTGAGCAATTCGGTAAAGCACTAACTTCCATAACGAGTATATTATTCAGCTTGAACAAAAATAATGGATTAATTTTATTTTTACAATACAAATTTTAATCAATATTAATCAGGGTGGATAATTTCCGAATTCTAAAATTCCGAAAATTAACAAATTAGAAAAAATTTAATAATGAATAAATAATAAAATACAAAATATGTTTTTTATATAAAAGTATTTGATTTATGACTTATTTATTATTCCTGTGGCAATTTTACAGTGTTGCATTTTTTATAATATCGAGAAATTTATTTCCGAAATTTTCTAATTTCGGGAATTTCATATATTAAATTTTGTATAGTATCGGATTTTTTGGGTGTATTTTTTCGTCATCTCACACTCACTTTCTTTTTATAAAATTTGAAAGTAAAAAGTTTGAAAGTCTGGCGAATTTTTATAAAAAAAAATTTCCAAGTCAAACAAATTTTTATTTGGAACCAGGAATGTTTTCAAAATCAGAGTTAAAATTATTTTTCAAGATTTTCCGTTCCATGTAAGAAATTACCTTTTCCAAGACAAAATGATCATTTTTGACAAAATTCTTTGTTCCGAAGTCCGAATTATAATTTTACGGAAATTTTTGCATCGTAGAATTGCCTTGTCGCAAAGTAGGGCAAGAAAAGTTTTTCTAGACAAATTAACCTAGAGCTTACAATTTTGATCCGATTTGATGATTAAAAAAAATGAAAACTAATTAAATGTCAAATAGTTTAGTACGAGTCGATTTTTGATTGTATTTTTCATCATTTATCATAATATAATTTGTCAATGAAGACACTCGTTAAAGATGATATTCAGAAGGTTTACATCATTTGAAAAAAAATTAATTTATATTATGTACTAACAAATTAATGAGTGAAACTGCTGTTTCAAAATTTAGAATACTTAGACACTTCATTTTTCATTTTTTTCTGGGTATACGTAAAACCAATGCTTCGCTTTTCTTTTGTTTTGAATCCGAAGTAATTGTTAATTTTATAAACAAGTGCATACCCTAAACCATTTACGCTCTAAACACTGCGTTGCTTTTAAGAAAATTGATAAAAAATTAGGCGCAATAAGTAATATGTAACATTTTTTAAAACCTGATAACAATATTCATTTTTTAAATAAATTTTGATAAACAAATACAAATTTTCGTACAGTTTCTTTCAACGGAATCAATTTCTAATAACATGAAAAATTCTTCGACAATGATACATCATCAAATAATATAATTTTTTATTTAAAAAACAATTTTAGAAACTAACTCACAACTGGACTGCTTGTCAAAAAATAGATGCGGTTTTTTTTACAAAATCGACTGCAGATGACGAAGAAAGGCCCTTATTTATCAGCAGACTTTGTCGGGCGACAAGATTTCTTATTTAATTAAATAAATTTGTTAATAAAATTATTTTAAACTCGGTTTTTTGAAAGTCGCTCATAGCATGATGTTTTACATGAATATAAGTAGCTGTAAAGAACTTGGATCGTTCATAAAAAATATTATTGTCAACTTCGTTGTTCATTAAAAATTGAATAGAAAAAAAAAATGAATCGGCTTTCATAAAGCTTTTTGACATTTATTTAATAATTGTTCATTTTTCCAGTTAATTTAAAATATTTAAAAATATTTGAATGATTTTAAACGATTTTTAAAGTTTTCAAATATTTCTGAATTGGAATAGGTAATTTTTGAAAAAATTATAATTTTTTATTTAAACAGAGATTTTGTTTAAACTCCTTTCTTTTAAATCAGAATTAAAATTGTGTTTGAAAATAATCATTCGGTGCCAAAGACTCTCCGTTCCAAGTTAACTAATAATTTTTTACAAAAACTCTCTATCCGAAAGTCTTTTAAATTATAATTATTCTCCAAAGGGAATTCCTTGTTTTAATGTAAAATTATAATCTTGTACGGAAATTACCAATTTCAAGACCTAAATTATAATTCCTTAGTACGACTGAAAAATGCTGAAAACTACAGTTCCTGAGAAAAAACTATTTGAAATAGAAAATTTCTGAAATTATAAAATATTCTATATTTAAAAATTCTTGATTAGGTTACTTTTCTATATTATAATTCCCGTCACTGCAAAATTACCGATGCAGAATTATTTTCGAATTATAAATTCCCTAATCTAAACAATCAAAAATTGCTTTGATAATAAATAAACCATGAAATAAAAAACATGCTTATAAAATAAAAGTATTTTCTTTATTATTTTCTTATTTAAAATTTCTTTAAATTTTTTACAATTATAGTAATTTTATAATTCAGGAATTTCCCTTTGTCAGTAATTTGATAGTGTCGGATATTTAATAATGTCGGAAATTTTATTTCGGGAATGTTATATATCAAATATTTTCTTTTTTTTCAGGGATTTTGCAGTATCAGTAATTTTCTTCGGGATTTTGTAGTCGTCCTTAGTTTATATCTATTCCTAAAATTTGGAAGAAAAAAGTTTCAAATTCTGGAAAATTTTTCTTTAAAAAAAGGCATTTTTGTACGGAAACAAATTTTGGTTTGGAATACTGGATTTTCAAAATCACAATGAAAATAATTTCCAAAATTCTCTGCCTCAAGTTAGAAATATATTTCTTTATAAAGTTTTCTATTATGATTCAGAAATAAAATAACTCCCTTTTCCAAAAATTTGGAAGATGTAAGTTTCAAATTATTAATTCCCTTCTTCTAAATCAAAATTAAAATTCTATTAAATAATTCTTAGTTCTCCCGTGTCGAAATTTAGGCCCTACTTTGAAGCCGTAACTCCTACCTTAATAGGAGCTGGAAGCTGTAAAGTAGATTCTAAATAAGAAGCGATTTAAATGTAATTTAGACGGTACTTTGACGCTAAAAGTGTCCGAAATCGAAATTAAGATAAATTAGACCCTCTTTTAAAGCTCAAACTACTTCTGTAGGACTTGTCGCATCAAAGCAGGTTCTCTATATTCTCACACCAATATGGATGAAGAAAAATAAGTTTTGTTATTTATCAGAAAAAATAAAATAATATCTGTGATATGAATATCAAGGATATTCGCAGTTACTTTTTAGACATATTATTAATAGAATTTTTTTATCATTACGCTAAAGCATAGTGCATTGAAAAATCCGCAGGTACTAAGAAACGAACCCGAGTTCGCACGCACGCACGCACGCATGCACGCACTGAGTATTTGCCAAACGCCTGACGCCCTAACCGATTCAGATAACGGAACGCGTCAGGATGTATTCGATAAAAATCATTAGCACTTGTCCAATAATTCAAGGTCCAAAATCTTTTTAAATACAAAACAATTAATTGAATAATTACTTTTTTTAACATGCTGTGTCGTTAAATATTTGAAACGATGTTTGAAGAGTTCAATATACATTGGTTCTGTTTTTTAGAAGTTTTCTACGTTATACGCTTTAAAAGAACTTGAGGCTACATGTTTGAATTTGAGTCTGTGTTATTTATTACTTAAATGAATACAATGTCAAACTTACTTATTTCAATAAAAATATCTTTTTATCTCTTTATTAAGCAAAGATTTTTAAAAAAGTCGTTCAGCATCATAATTAATCCAATTATACTGAAAAATACAAATATTGATTTCAGAATTCAATCTAATATTTATCAGGAAATAAGTTTGTATTAACAATAACAGTACTGGTTTCATACCCAATTGTCTCGTAATCTCAAAATTCGAGATGAGTAGTCAATTATTTTTCATACATTTGGCTGTTCTTATTCTCCAATAAATATGATTAAAAAATTTTAAACAGTTAATATTTTCTAACAAAAAGAAATGCTATTTCCTCCTAAATCAAGTGGTATACACGTAAATAATAATGTTCGTCTAAAAAAATGTTTCAGAAGCTTTCAATTATTATTGTTTATAGTAACAAAAATGACCCAAACCATTGGAAAAGTGGTACTGTTCCTTGGAAACAAAATTGAAAATAAATTAGCCGTAATACTGTCATAAAAATTTAATGACAATCTGTGAATTTAATTATAATTATTAAATATATATTTCAATATATTGTTCCAATTTTTTATTTCATACATAATATTTGTTGTTAGCGATAGAAAATATTTTATTCTTATAATTTGTTGTGATTCTCAATCACCTACATGCATGTTCAATACACAAACTTTCATTAATTATTGATCAAAATGTTTACAATTACTTATTAATCGACAATATTCAATAATTATCCATGATGAATATCATTCTCATACAAATTTTCAGCATTTTGAGTTAGGAGAAAATATTTTCCTGTGATTAAGCATTGCAAAGAAGTATTGATTTATATCTAAATAAATAAAGGCAATTAGTTTAAATCTTGAATTAAATATTTTTGTTAATTAAGTGTGCATTCAGTCATTAAGATCACCAATGAGTTCAAGTAACCTAAGTAAAAAATACTTTTTACATTATTTTCATTAAGTTCGAACATTGTAGGCTCAAAAGATTGAATGTAGGGTCATTATTAAAGGGGAGATTAAACAGCCTCAATGTAGGGTCTTAAGTTATATAAATGTAGGCTCTAAAGATTCAAAGCAGCTGCAGAGAGGTGTCACAGCCTCAAAGTAGGCTATAATGTTTCATTCTCTAGGAGCTAAAAGTTTAAAGCAGGGGCTATAAGTTTAAATAGCGTCAAAGCAGGTTCTGATAAAGAGCTGCAACTACAAAGTAGGGTCTAAATTTCGACTCGGGCTAGCTCAGAATGATATAATTCTTTTGGAAAATTTCATGTCCCAAAGTATAAATTCTAATTATTAGTGGAAATTGCCTGTCCCAAAGTGAAACTTATTATTCTTTATGAAAATCCCTGTTTAAATGTCAAAATTATAATTATTTATGAAAATTCTCTCTCCCAATTTTCAAAATTATTATTCTTTACCAAAATGGACTGTATCAAACTTAAAATTAGAATTGTGTACTAAAATTCCCTGTCTGGCAGTACAAATTATTGTGCACGCAAATTCCGTGTTCAAAACTTAAAATTATATTTCTTTTTTGAAATTTCATATCACAATTTCGAATTATAATTCTATTAAAAATTCATTGATTAGAAATTTAGAAAGTTAACTTTATTACAAAAATTAAAATCGTTTTTAAAGTTTTCATAGCAATTCTCAGTTTTATTATCCCATTTTAGCTGTGGAAGGGGTAAGAAACAGTTTCAGCTTTAAAATAAAATACGCAATATAAAATATTTCTTCTTTTGGAAAAATAATCCATAGAGTTTATTGTTCTCAATGACACCGTAGCCTCTTGTAGAAATCGGAAATGAGCGAAGACCTACACAATCTCTATATGGACTTGACTAGTTTTTATTCATTGTAATTGAATCACATTAGTGATTCATAGACGTTAAATTTATTCTCAGTACATAACACGATCACAAAAGAGTGGCTGTCAACTTGTTTGATCTTAGAATTTTGTGGAATGAAATTTTTTATCTAAATTTGAATAAAAAACTACTTATGATTCAGTCCCATTTTTTTAAAACAATTTATCTATTGATGTTAAGAATTCATTTTTTTTAACTTGTCTTTTTTCAGTTGAAAATACTTTTTTGTATCAGTTTTTTTTTCTTTCTTTAAAATTCAACAGTTCTGTTAGAAATAAACTGACTACTTACAAAAATAAGTTTATGGATTGAAAATTGAACTTTTTTGTAGAAAATTTTTGTGTTTTTTTTTTAATTCAACATTTTGGATGCAATTTTTTTCACTCTTTTGTTGAAAAGTCCTGTTTTTTGTTTAAAAATTAATTTTTTTGTTGTGAATTCGACGAATTTATTGCAAACTCGTAGTTTTTGGTTGAATTCAACTGTTTTTTATTAAAAAATATAATATTTTTTAGTGGAAATATCAGCTATTTCACTTTTTGTTGAGAATTTAGTTTTTTTTATCGAAGATTCCTCTCTTTGGTTAAAAATTGTACTATTTTTTTTTGGACATTCCTTTTTTTCTTTGTTAAAATTTAGTTTTTGACTGAAAATTCAATTATTACATTTTTGGTACAAAATTTATTTTTTTGAACCAAAAAAAATACTCGGTGTTTAAAAATTCGTCTTTTTAGGTTGAAAATCAATCTTTTTTGTTGAACATTCATATTTTTAGTTGAAAATTTTTTTGTTCGAAAAATAATCTATTTGATTAAAAATTAATCTATTTTATAGAAAATGTAATACTTCTAAGTTTTAATATATTTGAAGGGTGTCACGGCATAACATTTAAGTGCATTTTTAAAAAATATGTTTGATTGATTTCAAAATTCTCTAAAATTTTACTTGACACTGGTGAAAGGATAAAATTAATTCGAACCGGAAGTGGGTTTTTATCTTGATAAACTGTGATCAATCATACGAAGATTAAAATCTGTGTATTAAATTACATTCTGTTTTTGTACTAAAGACTTACAACATACAAACAAACTAAATATTTTGTATAAAAATAACACTGTAGTAGTAAAATCCATTTTCTTTTAAAGAAACGATTTTTCAATTTAATTGTTCACTTTTCAGCCTTATATATGTCTCGTAATGCGTTTATAATGTTTGAGGTGTATGTTTTATGTTAATTGCGGTCTAAATCATTTTTTAAAAAGTCCTTGGACTTAACGGGTTTCAAAGCAGTCGATTTTTGACTATCTGTATTTCGAAAAATATTAACGTTTTCATAATTATGTTTTTTGAGATATCTAGAGCTCCATCAAATTTCGAATTTACTTTTTCATTTAGGGATATAATTAAGAACTTGAAAAACGGTAAGGCTGCCGGAGTAGACGGTATTAACGCTGAAATGCTTAAACACAGTGGCGAGTACATACCACATAGAGTTTGCGAATTGATAAATTTATGTTTCGAGATGGGAGGTGTCCCAGACGATTGGAAAGAACCTATTATCGTACCAATATACAAGAGAAAGGGAGATAAATGCGAGTGCAATAATTACAGAGGGATTAGCTTATTAAGCACCGTAAGTAAAATATATTCAAAAATGCTTATTCATAGGGTAATGAAAATAACAGAAGCAAAGATTTGGGAAGTCCAAAGCGGGTTTATGCCAGGAAGGTCATGTACGGATCAAATATTTAGCTTAAGGCAAATAACAGAAAAAAGTTTGAGAGTAGGAAAAAAAGTTTTC
>NC_046658.1:118476827-118480279 GCF_010883055.1 Belonocnema kinseyi
TGAATGACGCCTGAAACAAAGACCTTGGCTATTAATGGACCCAAGTGGGGAACCTTACATAACGACTTCGTGAGGTTCTTCGCTTGGGGTATTTGCTAGAGAGATTGATCAGCAACCTAGGTCGGAGCAGTGTTGCGGAACGAACGCGTTATTTACTTAAATAGCACGAGAATTCTGGATCAATCTGAAAAATCTCTATCCCTTCCACACACTACTCCTATCCCCTGCCGAGTGAGTCACGCCTACCCCGAAAGGGAAATGGCTTAATGGTGTAATTTTTTGTTAGAGAATTTGATTTTTGACGCGACACCCTTCATGTATGGATTTACTATTTTTCTTATTAAAAATGTGTATTTCTTAAGATCTTCATATTGTCTCTCATTCAATACTGTGTGACTATTGTCACTAAAAGTTTTCAAAATAAATAAAGAAATAAATTTTTTTTTTGCATCAGCATTATTAATTTTCTATATGTAGGGTTGTTTTTAAACCTGAAAGAAAAATTGTAAGATCCTTTTCCTCTGCAAGAAATGTTTTTGTAACTTTTGAATGAAAATCAACTTTTAAAATCAGTAAAAATGATATAAAAGAGTTTATTAGACTGATTTCGGATTATCCATGTTTATAATTAATAATTCATATTTATGTTTATGCTCTTTTTAAATTTTCTTGAAATAAACATTTTAGTGTTTAGGCCCTTTTTTGATAAATGGCTTACTATTGTAAATATATTATATACTATATTATTAAAAATGACCATGTAAACGGAATTCTTGGATTCGAAACTAAAAGTTTCTAGCAGCAGAAATAATTGGAGTCTCAACTTCCTGCGCAATTACGATTAAAGTAACTGTGCGGAATTTCATTCATTTTTCAGTAAACTAGAAAAACTAAATTTTCCACCATAATTTGTGCAATTTTGTCACATGAAATGGAAATATAAATGCATGATGAATGAGCAAATAATAAGTACTAATTTGCGATTCCACCGCAGAAATAACTTCTTGTTGATGTAATTATATAGTATAAACTCCGACTGATAGTCACTCTTCGTGTCTATTACAATCAATTTTATTGTTATATTATAATTTTAATGCAAAAAATGCAGTTGCAGCGGCTATCCTATTTCGGAGTCGTAATCAGGTCTGAGAATATAAGACGGATTTCTTCACATATTTTTTGTATTGTTTTTTAGGGATGTTTATTATGTTATCTCACTTCTCGTCTCATTGCAATTTTTTTAAATAGTCAATAAAATTTAGGAAAATGAGACACATTTTTAAATATGTCAAATTTTGAAAGACAAATTTAAGATTAATGTAGAAAAAAGTGGTTGAATATGTACTTGTTTATGTAACTAATGCCTTATTTTGTTATTTAAAACACTACCTGCAGTTCTATTTGGATAAATTTTATTGATAGTAAGCAAAAAGTAAGGTAGCTAGTTAAATAGATAGAAAAATATTATTCAATTACAAAGTGACATAAACAAATATAATAGGGCATTTTTCTTAAGTGTACCATTCCAAAAAATTGATTTGTCATTTGAACACATTTCTTACAAATAATTTTCTAATTCAAAATCAATACAGGTGTCATTCACTAAATGTTGGTGTCGTTCACTCAAAATTTGGTATCGTTCACTGTCTTTGAACAAATTATTTTAAAATAACGAAGTGTCTCGTCGTCCCGAAATTCGAGATCCATTTTTTGGGAAGACTAACCGTAATCTTAAAATAAATATAACAAGAGTTTGTCAAAGAATAATTATATTATACTTGGGTACTATCTGAAAACGGACCAAATCTTCCTTTTCGCATGAATTCATCTTTGTTACCAAACAATAAACAAATAAATTAATATTCTTTTTCTAAAAACTTTTTCTTACAGCGTCGGTAATACCCCTGTTTACCTTACATGTTCTCGCTAGATTTGGTAAATTTCGTCTATTCTATTCCAGGGTTTTATTGAAACATATTGGATTGCATTTCGTTTTTAAATAACAACAACAAAAAACGATAAAAAAAATGCCCCAACGCAAAAAAGTGTCAGTATTTTATTGACCAAACAGAACATTTTAAATTTGTTTCTTTATTCAGTTTTTAAGCAGTTTTGGTTACATACCCTTAAAAAAGGCAACAAAAATCTTTGATTAGATGTATTGACTATAGGGAAAAACTTGTAATACCTAAAGTCAGTATTATAATAAAAAATTGTAGTTGTCTTTTCTAAGGGAATTTAATTAAAATCGCTACAGAAATGAATAAAAAGACAAACAGCAAATTATTCAATCGCTTCATTAATCATTTGTTCAATGAAAATTAGAAAATGATAGTAAAAACCTGAAAAATTCAAATTAAATCATGTTTTTAATAATCTTTAAAAACCATCCAAATAAAATCCAGGTTATATTTTGAAGAACAAAATCAGCTGTCAATGATAAGAATGAATCAAAATGATGATTTTTTGTTCTAAAATGAAATAAAAAGTCTAAAATAACGAATGTTAAGTAAACAATTACAGCTTCAACTATTTCTTCTGAATCGTAGACAGATTTTTCTTTAAAAATTTCCATTTTAAATCAGGGAAAATTAGAAAAAAGTCTACGTCGTGGTGTCAGTAGTTATTCGGTATTTTATTTTTTTATTCGACATGGAAACTTGCTCTTTCAATTGATCTCAAAAAATGTGAAAAATTACAAGATGCACTGAGAGACCTCTTGTTAGAATTAATGGAAAAAAATGAATTAGGCTTTAGTATAATATCGTTCCAAAATAGGGGAAAAATCCGAGGCTTTATTATATTTATTCGTATTTCAGTACCGAAGTTTAACATTATCATACGCGTATTTATAACACGAAGATGACAAAGTAGTATTCTACATACGAAATATTATGAATCTCAATTTCAAGAATTAACACTATGAAAAAATTATATTCTTTTTACTGAGTTTTCGAAAAATAATTTGAATAAAAAGAATAGCGAATATCATAATCTCGAAAACGTATTCAAGAAATTGATACTGTTAATATGAAGTTGACAGAAATCTAAGACGCATAGCAAACTATGAAATCATTATTCTTGATTTTTCATACAGTTTCGATTGAGAATGCTCCTCGATTGTTTCCGCCATTTTCCGATCGAGCCGAAAGGTTATGATTCACAATATTTTAAATAAAATTTAACTCTTTCTATTTTAAATTAATTCATTTACCATGGAATTTAAAACATTAGGAATTCTTTCTCGCGAAACTTATACACTACGGTAATAAGATTTAATTCAAGGAGTACAATTTATAAAATATTATTTAAATACACTGAAATTTATTATACTGAGTTACTGATATATCAAATTAGATAATACGAGGGTAGTTCAATAAGTCCTTAGAATGAAGTATAAAAACAATTTTTTTTGGGTAAATTTTTTTTTATTTTTCAACATAATCTCCTTG
>NC_046658.1:118480379-118487548 GCF_010883055.1 Belonocnema kinseyi
CTCAGCTAACTCACGCACTTTTAATCTTCTATCCTTCAACACCATATCGTGGATTTTATTGATGATTTCGGGAGTACTTGCTTCTACGGGCCTTCCTGAACTGCCATGAACTGCCATGAACTGAGTCCAATTCATTTTTTATCTCATATGGAGTTAAACCCTTTAAATGAAAATGTTTGATTACCGCTCTGAACTCGTTTTTTTTCCATTTTTCTTAACGAACAATTTTTTTTTTCAATTGGTTATAAAAACACGTAAACTCAGAAGATGTGGACTGTGACTGCACCATATATCTATCTAGTCGGGAGTGGTGTTGACTGAAAACAGATGATTTGGAGCGATTCGCGCGCCATCTGTTGGTCATTCTAAGGACTTATTGAACTACCCTCGTATTATTGTATTATTGTAATAATTGTACGCGTGTTTATGTGTTTAGTTCTATTTAATTTGTGTATTTAGTTCCTCCTTCTGGAGGCTAAATCTTTTGGCGGAGTAAGTTTATTTTTCATATAGTCGTTTGAGATTCTCATATGCTTTGTATGGCAACTTCAAGCGATGTTATCGCTCTTTCAAATAAAATGTATGAATATCGTCTTACTTCGCTTGTTAATTTTGATATAGCACATTTTAAACTCTCACAAGTTTTATAAGAGTTAATGCAACATCCTTTCCATTTGTGCAAACAAAAATATTATTTTTGACAGCTGAAAACCGCTATGTTAATTTTTGATACGCAAACCCTGTTTTCCCTGTTTTGAAACGATATTACACTAAATTCTCATTCATTTTTATCATTTATACTAACAAAGAGTCTCTATGTCTGGAGGCTCTTTTTCTAAAATTCTTCAAAGTAGATTCCTCATATTGAAAACAAATATTTTTGAAAATTAGAATTTTTGCATTTTTCTCGGAAACAACGAAAGGCACACGAAAATGATGAATCGCTTAGGATAAAGATCCTGAAATTATATATTTTTTAAATGTTCCTCGTCTCTAAAAAGGCTTAGATCGCAGGAAACTGGTTGCATACCTTTTTAATATTATCAGAAATATTTTTTAAATATTGAAAAAAAATAAAGAGGTGTGGTTTTTATGAAATTATTTTTTCCATGTTTTCAAAATTCAGTGTAAAAAATTAAGCAGACTTCCTGGAAAGCTTCACCTATTATATTTTCCGATATTTGTTTACAGTTTTTGCTCATATAAGAAAGTTATAATATTAGTCTTATGGAGTTTTTTTTTTAAATCCAAATGAAAAAATTATTATTTTCATAATTTGGAGGGCGGCAGTGCGTAACGGGGTAAGGGACAGTTTTTCGAAAAAAAATGGTATATAGAAAATTAATTCGAAAAATCTGGTACATATGGTTTTGCAAGGATTTGTTCAAAATCGATTTTTAAAAGTAGTTTTATGGTATACAGTTAAATTTGTATAGTCAGTATAAATAAATTATTTCTAACTTGAAACTATTTTCTATTCTATTCAATAATAGTAGATTATGTACCTAGGCAGTACAGTTGAACTTCATACGAGGACGCAGAATTTAACGTGTGAGCCGAAGGCGAGGACAGTAAAACGGCATCCGAGTATAAAACAACTTTACTGCCGTGTTGTATACGATACTTTATTTGAAATAGGCAGAATAAGAGCACTTTTTCTGGAAAAAGGTGCTTGATTGTACCGCGTACGTATGCGCGTGGGGTAACGTTATTATTCCAAAATCCACTTCGTAGTTAAACGCAGTTTTAATATGAATTCTTTTCCGTCCTTTTTCACTTTTCTCTTACTTTTCACCCACTACTTTCTCTTTGCTGTCACTTTACGTGCCGCTCGCCGCAGTACAATAAAGTGCTAATTTACTGCCGCTCCGCTGGCGGATTAAGTGCGCTTGTTCTGCCTATTCCAGATAAATAGATATATTGACATAATTTGATGCATATAGAATAATATTTAAAAATTTGATTATTCGCAGGGTTGCTATAGGTCCGTGAATTCTTAAAAGCCAGTGAAAGTTAGAGAATGTCAGAGGAAACCTGATTTTATATCAGGGAATTTTAGATAAACAGAAGATGAAGTTAATTTTTATAATAGTGTTGGAAATTCATCTATTATGTTAAAAATGTATTCTTTTTCGTTAAAAATTTATTTATTTTGATGTAAATGTTATCTTTTTTTGTTAGAAATCAAAACTATTTGGTTGAAAATGCGTTTTTTTGCTTGCATTGAACTATTTTTGGTTTAAAATTATAAAAGCTTTTTTATTTCAATATAAACTGTTACATTTTTCGTTGCGAATTCATCTTTTGTGGTTGAAGATGCAATTAACTCAGTTAAAGTGAATACATTTTTTTTATTTAAAAGTAAAATATTTTTCGTATAGATATCAATTATTATAAACTTTTCGTTGAGAATTCTCTTTTTAAATTGAAAATTGATTTCTTCTGTTGAAAATGTAACTACTTTCACAGTAAAACCCAGGAATAAATTTTATCTTTCAAAAAGTTAAAAACGTTGCATCACGTTTATCTAATGAAAGATAAAATTTATCTGAAAAAAAAATAAAATTTATCCAAAAAAAAGATAAAGTTTCTCTGACGTAAATGTTTTTTTGACATAGGTTATGTGTCAGACGGCTGCATCAATTTTCACAGAAAAAATGTCCTTCATAAATTTCAAAATTCTCACGGTATTCAATTTTAAATATTCTTACTTTATGTCACTAATTTTAAACCCAAAAATCACTCGCCGACAATTACTGAATACACAGTCTGCACTTTGGTTAGTTTATACCAAATAGTTTTCGATAGAAAACTGAAGATTGGTTCAACAAAAGTAAGGGACTGAAGTTGGCTGAGGGTTCTTACTCAGACATCTTCTGTCTCTTACTTTTGTCTGACATATAACCTATGTCAAAAAAATATTTACGTCAGATGAACTTTGTCTTTTTTGCAGATAAATTTTATCTTTCGTTAGATAAATGTGATGCAACATTTTTATCTTTTTGAAAGATAAAATTTATTTCTGGGGTTTACTGTGTTGTTGACAAATTAATTTTTCCATATTTAGTTCAGAATTTATATTTTCGAGTTGAAAACTGTACTACTTGGTTGGAAATTCATACATTGCATATATGTCTTACTCAGTTTGTGGATGGCTCGTCAAAAAATTCTGTATGACTGTTCTCACTAAAAGCAATTAAAATAAATTTAGAAACAAATATTCTTTGTATTAACATTATTGATCTCATTAGTGAAAGGTTGTTTTTATTTCGAAAAGGAAAATTTAGAACCTTAAGAGAAAATTGAAAATTTTGTATGGAACAATCAGGGAAAGTCAAGGAGTTTCGAAATTGGTATTTTGTATCAATCCTGTAATTGTTTAATTATTATATTTAACAATAGGTGGCTATTTCCGTCGATTTATTAAAACCTTCTAAAGATTATTGAGTGTTAACAGTTAGAGGATGGGAATGTTGCACCCAAACTTCCGGTGAATTGAAAATCGTATGAATCAAACTTAACTATAATCCTACCCTTTTAAATATTGTAATTGATGACAATTGAATTCTAACATGACTGATGATTAATTGCAGGGGCATTGAAAAAGAAAAAGGAAGAAAATGCAGACGGAACAACTTCGACCGGAACAGCTGGTGGGTCTGGTGGCCCGATCAGCCGAAGGTACAGCAGCAAAGGGAATGCCCATCAAAGGCCATGAAGACCTGTGGGTGGAAATTCAGGCCACGACATTCAGAAATTGGGTGAACGAGCACCTGAAACAGGCTGGTGATGCCGGGGGTGGACCAGTTCTGGACCTAGCCGAGGATTTCAGGGACGGCACAAGATTGTGTGCCCTAGTTGAAGTTCTCACCAAAAGACGTCTTCCTAGATGGAATCCCAGACCTGCTAATCAACATCATCACCTGGAAAATGTTTCCACTGCACTGCAGGCTGTTGAGGCTGATGGCGTCAAGCTTGTCAACATCGGTAACTTATTTTTCATTCTTCCATTATCAATTTTTAATAACTAAATAGGATACATGTCCTTATTTTGGACCATTTTCATCATTTAGGAGCTAAAAGGTCCAGGGTGGATTTAGAAAAGAATTGAAAGGTAGCATGCCATAATGTTACCCGCATTCTTTAAATTTTACCCTAGAGACAAGAAATGTTCTCAATAGAATTTTCAATTTAAAAAAAAAAATTAAAAAGTTATTTCAAAATAAATCAATGTTGAATTGAACCCTAAAAAGTTTGATTGAAAAATGTTATTAGGTTTTGCAAAATGCAGTGGAAATTTTTTTTTCGTTCGAGGCGCACGTTTTTTTTAAATGTTTAAATGGTGACAAAGAATCTAATTTTCAATAAAAAAAAAGTTTTATTAGATTTATAGCCGTTGAGTTGATGAATGGATACGAAAAACTTTTGACAACAAACTTATATTAGGCTTTGAGAAAATGGAGGATGAAGTTTTTGTCGCTCGAAGGGCACGTTTTCTCAAATTTGGACAGTGATGAAAAAATGCAATTTTTAATTTTTAAAAAAATACGATAGTTGACTTTGTAGTTATTGAGTTGCTGTATCTATATACCAAAAATTTGGAAAGAAATCTTATTAAGTTTCGATAAAATCGAGGGGAATTTGTTTTCGTTCGGGGCGCACTTTTGGATGTGATACAATAAAAAAACCTTTAGATGGCGATAATAAGTATCATTATCAATTTTAAAAAAAAGTTTGAAGATTTAGTTAGGCCCGTGCGGCATGATAACGAACAAAGAATTAAAAAATAATATTATAAAAAAGTCCTTTCGTCAGGAAGTGTATTATATTTTTAAAATATTTTTTTAGTTAATAATGTTATTTTGAATTGATATACAATTTGAATTTTCTTTCAAAGAAGGATGCTTATAATTTAAATATTGTTGGAGTTAAAAACAGGATAAATCATAATCAACACAGCCTCTGTTTCAAAATTTCAGAATTAAGATTACTTTTCGTAAATGACAGCGAATGTGAACATTTTTCTTAAACCCACGTTGGAAATCTTTTAAATTTAAAATGTTTGACATTTTTAAGTTTTATTTTTATTTAATTTTGACTTTAAATTAAATTTTCCCATATTTTCACCATTAAAAAAACTTATACCTTTCATAAAATTTGGAAATTTCCCAAATCTTGGGATATCAAATTTTCGAAAATAGGAATTTGTCGAATTTTAAAATCCGCATAAACAATATTTAATCTTTTTTTTTGGTTAGAATAATCTTATATTTTATAGGGGTTTAACTTATTCTCAAGTGAAAATTGAGCCATTTACTATTTTTGAGAGTTTAAAAAGTCAGAAATTCACTTATTTTGGGAAATGGAAATTAAATACGAAATTGCTTCTTTAAACGTTTAAAAATGTTCAATTCTTCAGGTAAAAAATTGTCCAAGTTTTAATAGTTTTCTTTAAAATTTTTCAATGTTGAATGTTTCGACCTTTAAACTCATTACTTTGAACGCGTCCAATTTTTTGGAAGTCTCTTATTTTTACTACCATTATCAATTTTTAATAACTAGATAAGGTAAATGTCTCAGTTTTGTATCTCTTTGATGCGATTTTAGAAGCAAAAAGAACTAACAACTGCAACTTTATTTTTAAGCAATAGAATTTCATTTTTTCAAATAGGAATTATTGTAAATTAACTTTACTTTTGATTTTAAAACAGCATAAATCTGTTTAAATGCAAACTTCATAAACATTCATAAGGTTAAAAAGAGGCCGTTCAAAAACTACGTCATGTTATTTTGAAACCGTCCCCCCTTAGGTGCAAATGTTTTCTTCTACTTCATTCGATAAACGCATAAAAAACATAAATATAATATTTACAATATATTATTATATTTTTCGAAAAATAGTTAAACTTTAAACTAAAAAGATTAATTTTCTACCAAAAGAGCCGAATTTTATACAAAAGAATTGAATTTTCATGCTAGAAAGGCAAATGTTAAAAAAAAAAAACAGTTGCGACTTTTAAACCTGAAAAAATGAATTTTCAATCGAGAAAGATGATTTTTTTAACAAATAATTAATTTTTCTGCACAGAACTTTTCACCATAAAATATTTATTTTCAATACAAACAGACGAATGTTCAAAAACATATAAATTAATTATTATCAACCAAACAGTTGCATTTACAACCAAATAAATGACCTTTCAAGCAAAATGGACGCATTTTAAACAAATTACATATATTATGAACTAAATAGTTGAATTTTAAAGCCAAAAATATGAATGTTTTAGAATCGAGTTAAAATTTGAAACGAAAAGAAGGAATTTTCTGTAATAAAATAATATTTAAGAAACCAGTTACATTTTGAACAAAATAATTAAATTTTTATTAAAATAGTTGAACTTTTTATTCAAATAATTAAATTTTCAACCAATTAGATGAATTTTCAATACAAACATATTTTAAGTTTAAATCTAAAACAGTCGACTTTAACCAAAAATATGAATGGTCAAAGAACATTGGAATAGTTTATATTTCAACCATAAAATATGTTAATTTTAAATAAAAACCATTTAAGTTTAACAAAAAACAGCTAATTTTCAACAAAATAGTTGAAATCTCAACCAATATAGATTAATTTGTAACGCAAAAGTTGCATTTTAAACAAACCAAACAAAAAATCAAATTTGTACCAAAATCGAATAGTTAATTTTTTAATGAAAAATGAAGTCTCAATGACAAATTTAATAGTTAAATTTCAGCCAAAAATGGATTAGTGAAATTTTCAGTTCAGAAAATTAATTTTTAACTGCACAAAGCGAATGTTCAAAAAATCATTCAATCATAAACTTAATAATAGCGTTTTTTAACAAAAGAGATAAATTCGGAACCAAAAATATAATAGTGGCAGAGATAAATTATGGCAGAATTTTCAGTTAAAAAGAATTTACATTCAGCGAAAAATTGATGAATTTTCTTATTGGGTTCTAGTAATTTAATTTTCAAAAAATTTTTTCAAAAAGGTGGAAAGAGTATGAAATCTGTATTCAGATGTTTTTGTTGTTATCTAAAATCACTTATTTTAATTTTCTCAAGCATTTAAAAAAAATGATATTCGCATTTATATTGCCCATATATGTTTTCTCATTGTGCGTCAACACAAATCGTCGCAA
>NC_046658.1:118487558-118489701 GCF_010883055.1 Belonocnema kinseyi
CAATCGCTGGTAGTGCGACGTAGTTTTTGAACGGCCCCAAGAAAAATCAACTCGAATTTTCTAAATCTACAATTCAAATAAGGTGGTACAATAATGTTAAAATTCATATATTAAAAGGAATTAGAATTCAATTTTAAATCAGAAAGTATATATCTATTCAAATAATAAATCAAAAGACGTACAATCATAATTTTAAATAACAAGGTCAATAAGAAGTGTCAGATGCATCTTTTCTTTGAAGAACAAGTTTGTAAAGGATATAGAGAAGGTTTTTGGAATGACGTGTTTCTTTACGCTCTTCAGGCATGTTTTTCAACGAATAAGCTTGCAATGTCCTTTAGATATCAGAGGCAGACGTGCATGCGTGTGTGAGGTAATTACGTAGAAACGTGCCAAGGAGGGCGGTGCATTCCAGGGCTAATGAGCAATTATTTAAAATAAAATCACCTATTGTTGTTGGAAAGGAGCTACTTAGAACGATATTATTGCTTCCTTAGTGTTGCAAGGGCTATATAAATCAAACACCAAAGGCTGAGTCATAGAAAAAAACAATATAGTATTTCAAATAAGTGAAACTAAAACTAGCAAATATTTTTGTACACCTTCGCATGGATTTTTCGTCTCAGGTAAGCGATAGCGTAAATATGTACAAAAGATCATTTTTATGTGATAAAATAAGCTTTCAGGTGATTCCCCATCAAACCTTCTATGACAAATAATAGATAAAATATGGATTTGTTAATTAAGAGTGCACCTTTGTTATATAACAAAATATATTGATTTTCTTTTTTTAGATATATTAAGTGGTAGATCTTATGAATATAAAAGAATTTTTTTCTTATTGAAAATTCAGAATTGGCAGAGTGTGGGTGGTTGGTGGATTTTTCTTTAATTATATATATATTTTTTAATAACATTTTTAGTGAGTGCCCACTCGTTAAATCTGCGAATGGATATTGCTTCTTAAAGAAAAAGTGCTTTGCCACATTAAAAAAATTTAGTTGTTATTTTTAGCATCAAATTGTTATCAAAAATAATTTATCCCATACTTACACCTGTGCAAAAAGTCTGAAAACAGAAAGAGAATAATCGAGGGTCGACAAGGATCATAAGCAATATAACATAATTGAAAATCAAAAGACGTTAATTAACACATGCAAAATTAAAGATTGAAATATCAGTTACAAAACGTGACGAAATACAAGAAAAGGTCTTTATTAGTTTCCGAGTTAGTTTGGAAACCAATTTGAAAAAAAAACTATAACAAATACACTAATGTTATTTTTTAAGATATAAAGTATCACAGACAGAAAATTATTGAAATACTAATCGACATCCTTGGTCCCTAAGGCTATTCCCTATTTTTTTTAATTTTTCGGACAAGTTTAAGTTTGGAAATTTTTTTTTTATAACAATTTTTTTCTAAAAATTAAAAAATAATCTTTTAAATCCGACAAATACTTTTCCTTGAAAAAGCTCTATCACTTAGCAGATATGCAAAATAAGAACTCACTGAAAGTGTGACTTTTTATAATAATATTGTTTAACCCATTAACGACCAAATGTATTAATTTTATAATATGAGTTTGACCGCAAAATTTATGGGTATAACGAAACAATAAATAGATCAAAAGTACTGTTCCTTATGTTTTTGGATGAGCTAAATTCGAATCCGTGGTCAAAATTCGAATATTATGACTTCAAAATTAAATATGGTGGTTTCTGTATACAAAAATAGTGAAAAATGTTTGATTTTTTATTTATATATTTTTTTTTCAGACACAAAACGCTTTAATATCTTAAAATTTCTTCAACCATTGGTGCGCAAAATTCTTAAAGTTTAACAAAAAATTTTTGTATATATGTTTTTTCTTCAAAAATGGCGGACAAAATGCAATAATGTTCCAAAATCTGGTTTTTTCCATCATCTTTGTTTTTCTCAAAAACTTGAAAGTTTAAAAAAAGTTCCATGGAATAAAAATGTTTTGAAATTAACCATAGAACAGTATGACAATTTTTTCTAAAAAATCTGAAAATATTTCAGTGTTCTATGGTTAATTACAGGACATTTTTAATCTATGGAACTTTTTTTTAAACCTTGAAGTTTTTGGGACATTTTTGCATTTTGTCCGCCATATTGGAA
>NC_046658.1:118489801-118499758 GCF_010883055.1 Belonocnema kinseyi
TTCTGTAAAGTTGAAGAATTTTGTGCAACGATGTTCGTTAATGGGTTAACACGAAAAGCCATTATTTCAATTTTGAATATACCCCGTCTATCTGAAAGTTCTAAGAAAAAAATTTGTTTGTATCTTTGAATTTCAGCACTTTGACTTTAATGTCTAATTTGACTGGACTAAATTCATAATTTTACGAAAATTTACAAAATATAATAAAATTAAAAATAATTATTTTCAAATTAGTTTGGCGGATAAAAGCGTTCCAATTTTTCATTGTAGGGTTTAAGTTTCAACCTTTTAATTTTGAACAAGTTAAAACTTAATTTGAATCGAAATGTAACTGATAAAATAAAATTATTTTTGTGCATAATGAGCCGAAAATTGCCTCTACAAAGCATTCTAATTTGAAAGTTTAGCAATTGAAAATATTTCAAATATCTAAATTATAAACTTGCAAAAAATAGTTGTACAATTTGACAATTAACTAATCTCGAAATTAATATAAAATTTTAAGTCGACGAATTTAAAATCTCACAATTTAAAGTTTTTTTGTATTTTAGATATTTAGTAATAGTTCTAGAATACACATTTTTAACTGTGAAGCTTTTGGGAAAAATGCAGTCGTTGTGCATTCAAAATTCAACATTTTTTATTCGAATCGAGCAATTTTAATAATTTAGAATTTAAAATAAAAATTCTTATTCCATTTGAAATGTAAAATTCAGTTCTATTCTTCGCAAGTACTAAAAAATTGATTATCTCTCTTCGAATAACTGATTCACAGAAAACAAGTTTTCTCACTGTTATTCAAAGAAATTCAATAATTATGAATTATATATTACGCATTCGTCCTCATTGCATTTTTTATAATTTACTTATGCTGTTCTGTCTTCATTTGAAGGCACGAACTTTGGTTTTTATATAATATGGTACATAAAAAGTGCTAATGCGCCCTTCTGATTAGCGAGGCTATATACCTTGATTTAGTATCGTATGCCTCGGTGCCTCACGGTTCTTGATTAAGAGTTAATTATCCTTACTTTATGATAGTGTTACCTTTCTTATAATTAGGTAATACGAAGTCTGCCTATTGTCAAAAACGGGTATTTAAAATTTAGGCGGGACCTCTGTGAGTACCCGTATTCAGTGGCACACACTTGACAATCTTTATAGTTGACTAGCGTAAGCAGTTGCGTAAACGTCTAACCACGTACCCGTTACATTTCAGGATGACGGGACGCACCGAAAAAAGAGTTTGAATTAAATTTGGCCAAAAACTTGGCCTTTGGTCATTGATGTTAATCATCATTATGATTCTTAAAGTATATGTTAATGATTCTGTGAGTGATAAAGTCAAATTAAAGAGTCGCTTAGGCGATTTAAAAGTTGTCGTACTTCAGTCGAATGTGATCCTCGCTCTGGCACACGCGCAACGGCCAAAGCACCCTATAAAAGTATCCTATGAAGGGAAAATTATTTCCATACGTGGAGGAAATGAAACAGAATGTTATCGCAGAAAAATAATTGCGATAAACTTCAACAAATTAATTTTCTTATGCTTCAGATTCTTTCACTTGAATATTGGTAATTTAAAATCTGGCGATTCACTTGATGCACGTCAAGCCTCTATTGATATTTATATCGCCAATCAGATATGCTGAGTTACATTTTTAACGGTTGCGGTTTTGCAGACTTGATTCTCGTAATGGTTGATGATTTCACGCGACCAGAGAGATAGCGGTTTTTTTATAATACGTTAAAATTGTATACTTATGAAGTATCTTGGATTTAAGGCTAACAGTAATTACAATATTGCATATACTTCTTAACTAATTGGTTCAAAATTCATCTCGTTTGGCTACAATCTCTACTATTCGATTGAAAATTTAATTATTTTCTTGAATATGCAACTATTGTGTTAAAAGGGAACTTTTTTGGTCAAATATCAGTTTGACTATGTTGCTAAAAAGTCATTGTATTTCAGGTTGAATATTGATCATTTTTAGTTAGAAAGTTTTTATTATTTGGTTGAAAATGTTTCCTTTTTAGTTGAGAATGTAACTATTTGGTAAAAACTCGTAAAGTTGATTAAAAGTTCGTCTTTTTGGTAGAAAATAATTCTCCTTGGTTAAAGAAATCATCTTTTAGGTAAGACCGCTTTGAAATTGATTTTTTATAAATGAAAATTGAACTTTTTGGTAGAATGCTTATGTATTCTGTTGAAAATTCTTCTGTCATGGTAAAAAATTAATCTTTTTGGTTTAAAATGCATCCCTCTTGGTTTCAAATTTAACTGTTTGGTTGAGAATTAATCTGTTTTGGTTGAGGATTAAATTATTTTGTTATTGAAAATTCGTTTTTTTTTTGGTTTAACTCAACTGTTTTTCATTTTTAATTTCAAAAAAATTTCGTTGAAATATCAAATATTACATTTTTTTAATATTCATTTTTTTTACAAAAATCAACTGCTTCGTTTAATGATGAACGACTTTGTACAAAAATCTTATTTTTTTGTCGAATATTCCTTATTTTAGTTAAAAATTCAATTGTTTATAAATTAAACTGTTTATTTGAAAATTTGAAAATTAAAATTTAACACCGCACATCCCTTTGCAGCTACTTATCTTTTTAAATTAAAAATTCAACTATCTAGTTGAAACTTCGTCCTTAGGTAGAAAATTTATTTTTGCGGGTTAAAAATTCAGCCATTTGTTTTTAAAAAATTATAAATTAAAATTAAACTATTTTGATCAAGCTTTTGAATGAAAATGCAACTATTTTGTTTTAAACGTAATATATTTCGACTTGAAATATTATAACGCTTTAAATTCCTACAGGAATTTAAAGTGTTTAATATTTTATTTAATATATTTACATTAGTTCTGTTTAATAGGATTTATTAAAAACGTGGGGTGGACCAGAAGACAAAAATTGGCTGTACCAAGAGAAATTGATTTTTTTTTAATCGACAGTCTAAGTTTAACTGTTTGCAAATTTACTTTCATTTTTAAAGTAGAGTCGTTGCTGCAAGTTTAAAAACATCACGTTGATTGAACCCACACAATTGCACAACTATTTTTAATCGATTTAAGGACATAGCGGCTGAGAAAGTGATTACATTAAATAAGCGGTCAACAGAATAATTGCTCATTAAATTATTCACTTATTCTGTAAATTAAAGTGTTGTAGGCATCACATACCCACCCATTTACAATAAAGGAGTGAGAAAATGCTTAGAATTGCAAAATAAAGCAAACGTAGACGCTTTCATCTGAAAGATAAAATACCTCTCTTTTCTTTATAATTTTATTTTAAATCTTTAAATGTCTTAATTGTAAATGGAAATCAAACTATATGTTGAATTTTTATCATTTGGCAATTAAAATAATGCAAAAAGAATTAAAAATGTTAGGACTATTAGGTATTGCACCTTTTATTAAGATTCAGTATATTATTAAATATTAGAAACAAAATTAACCTTTGTCAAATTTGCTACAGGTCAGGGAGTTTTGGAAAGTCAGAAAATTTAAAACTGGTCAGAGAAACTTATGAAATATGAGGGAAAAACTGAAACAGTCAGGGAATTATCGGTAATTGAAGTTGAAGTTTAGTGGTCGTCCAAAAATTACGTGAGGCTTTTTTTAATTTCTACGCACCCCCCCCCCCCCCACCCATGCCAGATACCGTCTTTGAAACGTTCAATTCTATTTTATTATTTTGTTACCTTGATCGAAAATTCAACTTCTTGTTAAAAATTCGTCTTTTTATTTTAAAAATGCATCTCTTATTGTAAACCTTTTTGTATTTGCAGGGCGGCAACATGTCAGGGAAGTGACGCATGTCAGGGAAATGTCAGGGAAAAAGAAGTTTGTCAGCGAAGTCAGGGAAATTAAAGTAGCTGTTAGGGAAAATAAAAATTGATATGTTTTCTATCATATTTCGGAAGCACTTCCTAATATTAATATAAAAATATTTTTTCAATGTACATTCTTTAAAAATAGAATTCGCTTCTTAGTTTCTTATTTGTAGTTACTGATTTGTTTACAGTTTGGATACATATCCTTTAGTTAATTAATCAGTACTTTTGTAAAATCAACCCTTATTTTAAAGAACAACCCCCTGTGCTGCAAAAGTGTATTTAAGCAAAAGAAACTATCTAGATGGAAAATACTTATAAAATCTTAACACGGTTTTTTTTAAAGCACAACTAAGGAGCAAAATTATTCTTCACCCCTAATCTTTACAAAAACAACCCCCGTATTTGTATCTGAATTCGGACCTGCAGATTGTTGCCAAAAATTAACCCCCGTAATGTATAAGCTAAAATTGTAACATCTTTGATCAAAATTATGTTCCAGTCTATGTATGTATATTGAAAAAAAAATATCTTTGTATGATTTCAAACAACTTCTAGCACAACAATTATTAAGGAGAAAAATAGATTTTTATATAAAGAGGAATGTAAATTTCCAGAACTGTAGAAAATTTGTTGAGAGCAGACTTTGTATAAAATAATTTGTTTCAAATAGTTATTGAAACTATTTTTAAAGATAAGTGGAAATCATTTTAAAATCCTAAAAAGCACTGTTGTAATTAGAAATTCTGGGGATCTACATATATGTTCTAAAATATATTTAGGCTTTTATCTGTGTTTTATCTTTTATCTTTTATCTATGAGCACCATTTAGCCAAAATCACATTCCGAAAAAAATGCATCCGTTCCGTACATAATTGTCATATAATACCAATAAAATTAAGACTCACTTCACGATAAGGGCAGTTTTTTGGGGTTACTAAAACTTGATCACTTACAGCGTTGAGTCCATAAAAAAATCAAGTAAACGATCTACCTGGATAAGGTCGAATTTATATGAGTTTCACCAAGGTAGGTGTACAAAAATGTACATATTCTACCACCAATCAAATTCAGACCAATTTCGCGACAAGGGTCTTTTTTGGGGATGCTAGAATTTCAAACCTTAGAGCATTAATTGGGTCTTTTGAAAAACCAGGTGACTGATCTACCTTGATAATTTCGAAATTTGAGGAGTTTCGATAGTAGCAGAGTCGAAAACATTCTCAAAGGCCTTTTCATTAAACTATGCCATATTTCACGTTAGGGGTGGTTTCCTGGGGTAGTTAGAACATAGTTCCTTACCATGTTAACCCGCTGGGAAAATCAAGAAACCGAACTACCTTAATAAAATCGAATTTTCACAAGTTCGAATCTTGAATATTTATTAGCAGAAACACCACGACCCTGTATTTAAAGGGGATAATAAATCGGCGACTGGATATTAAGTGAAAATTATGTACATAAATGTACGTCCCCAGCATCCCTAGTCATACGACTGCTTTTTAGGGGTTTTAAATTATTTCAACTTATCATTAAAAATAGTTTTAATCAATATTTGAAAAAATTATTTTAGAAAAAGTCTGGTTTTAAAAAATTTTCAATCGTTCTGAAAATTTAGATTTGTCTTTATATGAAAATATGTTTTTCTCGTTAAGAATCTGTTGTGCTGGAATTTATTCCAGTCAATAAAAGATGCATCTAAAAAAGACAATTATATTTTTTGAATATACACACGGACTGGAAAATAATTTGTATAAAATATGTTGCAATTTTAGCTTATACATTACGGAGATTATTTTTGTAAAGATTAGGGGTGAGAAATAATTATGCTTAAAAGTACAATTTTACTATTTTATAAGTAATTCCATCTATGTAGATATCAAATTTTTTCAGTACGAGTTTTCATTAGAATTGTGTCTTTTTTATATAAAGGTTAATTTTACAAAAGCGATTGATATGTTATTAAAAAATAAAGAAAGAGCACAACAATCCCAACAGTTAATGTATACAATTTTTGGCATCAGTCTGCAGGTTTGTATTCTGAGAATTATTTTGTCTCCTCAGTTATGCTTTAAAAATACTGTGTTAATATTTTATAACTATTTTCCATCTGGATTGTTAATTTTTTTTACATACGTTTTTGCAGCACAGGGGGTTGCTTTTTGAAGTAAGGGTTTATTTAAAAAAACAGGGTTTCATATCACATTGGAAAGGAGATAAATATAAAAAAATCTCGCCTAGCCATTCTTTAAAATAGTTTTTTCATTACAGGGGTTAATTTAAACAAATAAGGGTTGATTGTGTAAAGGCAATTTATAGCGCATTGTAAAGCAAAAAAATTTAATCTAGTCCGTTTTTTTAAGTTAAGGATTTTTGTCAAGGGGGGCGCTGAGTTGACGACAAGCTAGCGCAGCCATGTTTTCTCAACAACTAAAATAGAGCTTGTTTCACTTTCGCTTGGCACATTATTGAAACCTTATTCGCTTTTGTAATAATTTCCTTTCAGGGAAATTCGTCTAAATTCCAGGGAAAAGTCGGGAAATTGTCAGGGAAATTGGAAAATTCAATCTCGTTGCCACCCTGATTTGGTTATAATTTAAAAGAAATTGTTTAACATTTAAGTAAATTGTTAATTTTTTTTATAAATCGTTTCTTTTTTTGGTTAAGAATTAATATTTTGGACTAAAAATTAGTGTTGCATAACGACACGAGATGCTCGGTTCTCTTGCTCATTTCAGTCGTTCCAGAAGTATTCTCAAAAACTGAGAATATCATTCTCTCTTTTGTTTGTATCGTCTCATCTCATTTCATCTCGTTCCTCACCCGAGCTACCAGCGAAAACGCCATTGACGGAAATGTAAGGTTATCAAATAAAAAAAAATAGTTGTATGTTTCATAAAAAAATTGTGTTTAAAAATTTCCTGCCCAAAAAATATCTTTTAGGTAAAAGAATATGACTGTGTTATCTATGAATATTGCTCCAACTAAAAATTAAACCGTGCATTATAATTCTGCTTCAATAATAAATTTCCAATATGAAAGTATACAAATTTGAGGACTTTTTCTGGTTTATAAAGTCATCAGTAAAAAATCTTCATTTGAACGTTCAGAGATTCAACCACATGTAAAACGGTCACTTTTAAGTTTATTTTTGTGAGAAAAAAAATATTTTTTAAATACAAATTTCTTTCAAATATTTTAAAATATCCTAAAATATTTAAAATTCCGAGTAAAATTTGTTCAAACATTTTTTAATTCTGGAACTATGTTGAAAATTCCTTATGATCCTTTAAAATATCATAAAACATTACAGATCCCAGAAAATCCTTCTAAATCTTAGGAAATTCTTCAGAACTGTATGCCATTTTTTTGAAACTATTTCAAAGAAATAATAAGTATATATCTCAAAAGATTAAAAAATCTTCATAAAATCCGATTCTTAAATACGGAAGTTGTTTTTAATATTCTCGTAATTTTATTATTCATGTGTAACGAGTTTTTAAATATGCCGCTTAATAAATCAGTACACATTATTATAATAATTATTATTAAAAAAGGATTGTACTTAAGGGTTTTTTGACCCCAGGAATCTAGAATTAGAGAATCATTTTCTTACTGCATCAGATGACATTTGTTTCTTTACGAATGTTAGTTTTGACACAGACAAGACAGTTTATCGAAATATACGATCTTTCGAGAAGCTCGCTTATATTAGACGTGATGAGATGAGATTTCATAAAAAAAGACGAGAGATTTTCTCGTTGTTGCTCATTTCTCGTATTTCTCGCTCAAATGCAACACTACTAAAAATATAAATATGCCATTATTGGTTCAAAAGTTATCTTTTTAAGTTGAAAATTTATGTATTTAGTACAAAGTTAATTTTTTTTGGTAGAAAATTAATCTTCTTGATAAAAAATTAATATTTTTGGTCAAAAATTAGACTAGTTGGTAACAAAATAATTTCTTTGTCGAAGATTCATCAATTTAGTTGGACTTTTTTCTTTTTGGCCGAAAATTAATTTCTTTGCTTCAAAATTTAACTACATATTTTATTGAAAATTCTGTTTTTTTAACTGAATATTTAACTATTCCATTTTTTTTTGCGGAAATCTCTTTTTATTTGGTCAAACTTTCAACAATTTTGTTGGAAATTCACATATTTGGTAAAAAATTGATCTTTTCGTTAAAAAATTATCTTCTTGGTTGAAAGTGTATCTTTTTGGTTGAAAATAAAATTCTTTGGTTGAAAATTTCACTATATGATTAAAAATTCGTTTTTTTTTTAATTGAAAATTAATTTTTTAAACTAAAAATTTAAAAATTCCATTTTTGTTCAAAATTGATCTTTTTTAGTTGTACATTATATTATGCAGTTGAAAATTGAACTGTTTTACTCAAAATCAATTTTATTTGGTTAAAATTTCGACCATTTGGTTTAAAAACTCGTCTCTTATTGTAGAAATTTCATCTTTTTTGCTGAAAAATTCAACAGCTTAATTGAAAGTGAAACTACTTTGTTGAAAATTCATTTATTATTTTGAACAATCATTTTTGTTTAGAAATCTTTTTTTATTTGATTGAGAATTTAAGTATTATGTTGAAAATTCTTGTTTTTTAATGATGATTTATCATTTTAGTTGAAAAAGCCTTTTCGTGGTTCAAAATTTAACCAATCTGTTGAAAATTCTTTTTTATTGTTGACCAGTTATTTCTTTAACTAAAAGTTTGACGACTTCATCTTTTGCGGTAGAATATTAATCTTCGTTGACAAAAATTCTTTTTGTTGAAAATTCAACTTTTTTGTTGGAAATCGTTTTTTCTTTTGTTAAGAATTATTTTTTTTTAACCGAGAATACAAATTTGTAGAAAATTAATTTTCTTGATTGAATATTCATCTTGTTGGTTGAAAATTCATTTATTTGATTGAAAATTTAACTATTTTGTTGACAATCTTTTTCTTTATTCAAAATTAATTTTTTAAACTGAAGATTGAACTATTTGGTCAAAAGCTTATGTATTTTGTTAAAATTTGAGCTTTTTGGTAGAAAACTATTCTTCTTGGATAAAAATTTATCTTTTGGTATTAAAATAATTTTGTTGATGTTGAGAATTTAACTATTTTATTAAAAGTTCGTTTTTTTAACATTGAAATCTATATTCTTCGCAACTGCAAACTTAACTATTCTATTTTAATTTGAAAATTTATCTTTTTCAGGGGGAAATTCAACTGTTTGCTTTAAAAATCTTGTGTTGTATTAAGAATTCATCTTTTTTAGTTCAAAATTAATTTTCATAACTTAAAATTGATCTTTGTTAGTTGAAACTTCATGTATTTTGTTAAAAATGCAATACCTCTTAGTGCGCGAAAATATGACTTTTAGCAACTTTGTTTTTATATTTTATGTCATATCTGATATAATAAAAAAAAAAACTAGGAATATTGGTAATTATTGCGGTAGACACAATTAGACAGCAACGTATGAAAGAACATACCTGTACTTATATATAGAGCCATTATGACTTATCAGAAAGTAATTATCAAATGGCGTAAAAAATAACGTTCCCATCAAGTGCGTAGGTTTACCTGTATATTTTCATATTATAGGGGCTTTCATTAAATGGAAATAATATGCACCAATTTGTGCCAGTTCTTAAGGAAGAAGAAAACCTTATTTTTGATAAAAACAGTTTAAAAGTTATGAAAGAATAATTGCCTAATAATCACTTTTATAATTAAATATTTTCTTACATTCACTTACCAATTAAAAAAAATGGTTTAATATCAATAAATAATGGCTTATTTTTCAGGGAAAACATTATCCATAACTTAATTGTTTCCAATTTTGAAAATAAGTAAATAATCTATACATACATGTGTGTGTTTGTGTGTGTGTGTGTGTGTTGGTTTGAGTTGTGTTATATATTTAGTTATTTGTTTAAAAAATGTTATCGTTTAAAAAGATTGTCTTCACGATTTTAGCCAAAAAAAAAGTTATTATCCAAATCCGAACCAGTAGAGTATGTTTTCCCTGAAAAAAACAAGTGATCAATTATTAAAATTTAACCATTTTTTAAACATTAATAAGAAGTAATAGTATAAAAAAATT
>NC_046658.1:118499858-118515420 GCF_010883055.1 Belonocnema kinseyi
TTAAAAATGTTTATTTTTACCTGAAAATCATGTTTTTATTTGAAACCACATCATCAGTAATATTAATATATTTTGATTCTTAATTTTATAAAAAAAAACTTTCTTTGAGACATCTATTTTTTGGCACAAGTGCCTTAAATCAATATTCCTTATACGTGTACATTAGATCAGAGGATTAGAGTCATAAAGTGGGCCGAATAAAAACTTCTTTCGAGTAGCGTGATTCAACTTCGACCTTTTTTTTTGCAATTTTATATTCCCACAACACGAACACATTTGTTTATATGGCAACAAAGGAATAGATGAGAATTAACGAAAGTTTGTTTTTTAAAATTATATCATAAGTATATATGATTATTTACTAACAGAAAATGTAGCTATTCAAAAAATTCAGAATTGTTTTTACATATATTAATTTTTATTAATTTTTATAAATTTGAACGTTAAATCTATATACGGAACCGATGTAAATATCCGATCGAACTAAATCTTAATGCAACGAATATGCATTAGAATGTGCAATCGTGAATTCGAAAGAATGTTATTTTGGTTACTCTAGTATAAATCTCTTGATCATGTCAACTTAAAAAATTACTAGTTAATTACGATCTGGCTTTGAACAATCAAAAATTAAGTTACTGCGTGGATGGTATATAAATCAAAAATAAATTGGTTCTTAATGCTGTATTTTTTACTAGAAATATAGATATGGGCCATTCAGATGTAATATTTTATTCAAATTAATAACTTTAAATTTAAAAACGCTTGAAAATTTATCTTTTAAATCTGTCACGAAAATCCTATTATTTAGGTGTTTATTGTAAAAAAATGCTCTTTTATTCTCAAAATTTCGAAAACAAAATTGTGTTTATTAAATGCCAGCGAAACTGCACATTTTTCTTAAAACCAAATAGGAACTCTTTTAAATTAAAAATGGTTAACATTCTTTCAACTTAAATTTAAATTTATATTTTGTACACTTTCACGATTTAAAAAATTGTTCAACTCTCCAAGCATAATAAAATAGGAAAATTAGTGATTTTTAAACGCTTGTAATTTGAATTTTTTAAAGTGCAATGCCTCAATTTCAAAATTTTTCCAATATCGCTGTATGTGGCATTTTCATTTTATTTCTTGACTTCTTAGGCTTCAAGTAATAAATTACCCAAATTTAAGCGCCTCATTTTGAATTTTACTTTTTTTGAATTTTACATTGTATAAAGTAGTTGCATTTGCGCTCTTTAGTTAATGTTTTTTACAATACAGAATTTTTTCAATAATAAAAATAATTCTGTTTTGTTATAAATAATAATTATTTTAAACGCTTAAGGAGAAATAAGGACTTTATTAATAAATTGTATTTGTTTTTAGATCAAATAAACAAATTAATAAACATAACAGAGGTAGCAATGACTTTAACAATAAATTTTATTGGTTTAACCCTCAAAAGCACACTTCAATCCAGCATACATAAACAACACACTTGTGCGAATTGGTTTTTTTGCAATGTTAATATTAAATATTTAACACATTGAATATATAATAAACATATAGCATATATTACGCACATTGAAAAGATATATGTGTATTTAATACAGTGGGGATAAGCCGCTGCAGCAGTGCCTGCATAAATGCCGACAAAATGAACATTGTTCTTCTGCGAATTCGCACCAATGCGCTCTTTGAGGGTTAAAGGGGATGAAGGTCAAGTGTATGCATTTCGCTCTCTTTATTTCATGTTTTTATATCACGCAAGTTTTCTTACATTATGAAAATGATGCCATTTTGTTGTTTTTAGGTTATATAATCAGTTTTATAAACAATTCAGAGAGAGCAATGACTTTAAAAATAACTTTTACTTGTTTAAATAGGGGTGAAGGCCAAGAGTATGCAGTTGCGCTCTTTAATTCATTTTGTTAGCATCACAGAAGTTTTTTAAATTATAAAAATGATGCGCTTTTGTTGCTTTTAGAATAAATAATCATTTTTATAAATAATTAAGAGGGAACAAGCACTTTAACAATAAATTGTATTTATTTCGAGGGGGCGATTTGCGAATGAAGAAGAACTTACAAAATAAACCGTTAACACATGGATGGTCCTGGTCTGGCTTAAATAATGTCTATATATTTTTTTTAATAAATATCTTTAAAAGAAGAATAAAAATCGTCCATTCAACAAATAGGATTGTTTAAGGCTTCTCGTATGATCCTCAAGGTTAATCAGCGCTTCGTACAATAGCCCCCTCAGATGGGGGAAGTCGTACTCAATGGGGTGTTTTTAACTGCAATTAAACTGTCTTCACTTTCAAAATAAATGTATCACTAAAGAAACACGTGTTTCTGGAAACTTTTCCATTGGGGATAAGAAAAACATTTGTGGTTAAATCGTAAAGGATGCAAGAAGACCTCATAAGTTGATTACAGTTTATTTCTCTCAAGGAAATGAAATTCCGTTCTGTTCGCACACGAGAACGCATGTAAGATTTACGGGTATCGTAGTAATTTTTTCTATGACTGCACGTCTTACATCACGGTTTGCAAATCGACATTCGAGGTCGTTGCCTTTCTTGTGTGCCAGCGCCCACTGACTGTTGAAAGCCATCATTACACATTTACAGTTACTGTGCCAATTTAATTCTTTCGTGTAGGTGACAACAGTCTCTTACAGTGACTTCTGAAAAAAGATGGTACTTTTGCAGACTATTAACAGGAATTAGAGAGACAGCGCAAGTAGAGTGCACTTTGCGAGAAGATTGAGACACCGGAAGTACATCCGAAGAGAGAAAGGAAACAATTTTAAGAATTGTGTCTTTTTTTCGCTTCTAAAAGCTGCAAAAATAGTTCTTAGAATGTTTGCATAATATTAGATCAAAAATAAAAAAATGGTGGATATCGGAATTGAAACCATGTGGAAAAGTAGTGTATTTCAGGGTTGCTATATATGTCAGGGAATTTCAGAAAGTCAGGGAATTTAAAACTGGTCAGGGAATTTGCAGGGGAAATTTGACAGAATCAAGGAATTTTCTATTAACTGAAGTTGAATTAATTTTATTATTATCTTGAAAATTCAAAAATTTTGTTAGACATTTTTTTTGGCTGAAAATGTATGTATTTCCATTGAATTCAATAGTTTTTTATGGAAAATTAAGATCTTTTTCTATTAAAATATCAGCTATTACGATTTTCGTTGAAAATGTATTTTTTTTGGTTGAAAATGCAACTAATTTAGTTGAAAGTGGCACTGCTTTGTTAAAATTCATTTTTTGTTTTGAAAATTCATCTCATTGCTTGGAAATTTAATTATTTTGTTGAAAACTTATCTTTTTCAGTTGAAAATTCCTGTATTTTATTAAAAATTCGACTTTGGAATATTAACCTTCTTGTTGATTAATTCATGTTTGTAACTGATAATTTATTTCTTTGATAGAAAAATGATCAATTATATTGAAGATCCCTTTAAAAAATGAAATATTCGCTTGAAAATTCGTATATTTTATTAAAAATTAATTTTCTCGGTTGAGAATTGATCGTTTTGGTTGAGCATTAGTTTTTTAAAATTGGAAATTAGTTCTTCTAACTGTAAATTAAATTATTCCATTTTTTTCAAAAATTGATATTTTTGGTATAGAAGTTCCATCTTCTTGGTTAAAAATTCGTCTGTTTGGTCGAAAATTGTAATATTTGAGAGAAAACTTATTTTATTTTGTTGAAAATTAATTTTTTCAATTAAAAATTGAACTATTCCATGTTGGATTGAATATTGACCTTTTTCTGATGAAATTTGTCTCTTGTAGAAGAATATTAATATTGTTCGTGTTTGATTCATTTTTTTTGCCAACAATGCATTTCTTTGTTTGAAAATCGAACTTTTTTTGTAAATAGTTTTTGTGTATGGTTAAGATTTAATTTTTGAATCTAGAAATATAAATATTCCATTATATGTTGTAAATGAATCTTTCGTAGTTGATAATTCATGTATTTTGTAGAATATTTGTCTTTTTTGGTAGAAAATTAATGTTTTTGGTTAAAATTTTATCCTTTTTGGCTGAAAATACATTTTTTTTGTTGAAAATGTATCTTTTGAATTGAAAATATATGATTAAACATTAATCTTCTTGATTAATATTCTCACCTGTTGAGTTAAACATTGAACTGTATAATGAAAATTTATCGTATTTTTTTTACCTTTTTTTTTATGGAAAATTTAACTATTTTATTTTAGGCCAAGTGCGTCCGTTTGCGGGTAAAGGGATTGTTTTGTTGTTGAAAATTCATTTTTTAACTTTATAAATATTTCATTTTTGGTCGAAAATTTATCTTTTTTAGTTGAAAAATTGCGTATTTGATAAATTATATTATTATTATTACTATTATTATTCGATTTGCATAATTTTGTTTTTCGACCCACACTAATGAATAATGCAGTTCTAAATTATTTGTCTGAATTTTTTCTTTAATTGAGTCATTTAAATCGTTTTAGGGGAACGTGTTATTCATAAATGTAGTTCTATCTTCTTATCAGTGTGAAAACATTCTATTATTTGACAGACATTATCCTTTTTTCACAGCCTTTTACTGTAAATGTCTTTTTTCACATGGAACAATAGAAAACTATATTAGGTTTATTTTTTTTGTGCTTCCTCTCACCTTCCGTGTGAAAATGGAAGTGGGAGTGAACTGAAGTAAAAAAGTTGAAAGATTTTCTGATTCTTGCGCAACTATATTTTTGAACGTACGTAATAATTTATTCTGCATTCTGGGTTATAAGATTGATCATTTATTTTGAAAGCATGATTAAAAGAAATAAAACCGTTCATTTTTTCGAGAGTTATCGTGTTTACGAACGGACGGCCGGACAGACAGACGCCATCGTAAAAACTTGATTTTCAGATTCAGGGGGTCTCGAAACGTGGAGATTCGTTGAAGAATTGTAATGTCAAATTTCCGACAATTCTAATACTTTCTCAATCATAAATGATGAGAATGTAATAAAATGAGAAACTTAAATTTATAATCTCCCAAAAATATAATTGTGAATGTAGGACAATTTCTAGAGAGCAATTCGATGCTCGCTTCCTGCTTTAATTGACTTGGAATTGCAGATATGTCTATACAAGTCTAGTGACAGTAGTGAAATACGCCTTTGGTCTGATTTCTTTTTCAGATCCCTGAACTGATTCGCATCATGATTTTCTCATTTTTATCGCTTCTTTTTTTTAAACTTTAATTTAACTTACATTAGAGCAGAATTAACACTCCTTCCCTATTCTCTTCTTTTTCCTGTTGTCAAAAAATTCCTCTTTTTTCGCTGTTTTCAAGAACCGTCGCCTTTTCCCCTTTTCCCTCATTGTCGCTTTTTTGCTAAAAAGTGAACTGAATTAATTGAACGGTAGATCCCAATAACAAAATCGAACTATTATCGTTAGAATGCTTATTCTTTTCAATTGGCAGTCGACTATTATGTTTTTGGTTCAGAATTTACATCTTTGGCTTAAAAATGTTATCGTTTGGTTTAAAAGTAATCTTTTTTGGTTGAAACCTCAACTGTTTTTTTAACATACGTCTTTTTGGATACAAAAATTTATCTTTTAGTAGAAAATTTATCTTTTTTTTGGTTGAAGATAATTTCTTTTGTACCAAATTCGAATGTTTTATAGAAAATTCGACAATTCTGTTGCAATTTTTTTTCTTTCTTGACTGAAAAATCATTCTCGGTTTCAAATTTGTATTTTTGGTTCAAAAATTTATTTCTCTTAATTGAAAATGCAACTGTTTGGTTTTAAATTATTCATTTTTGTGAGAAGATTCAATTATTTTGTTTAAAATTGGTCTTTTTTGGCTGAATGCAACTGTTTTTTATTTAAAATTAAAATTTGTTTGGTTGAAGTATCAACCGTTACATTTTTTGTTCTAAGAATTGAGACAAATGATGAGTTGAAAATTCATCTTTTTCGTTAAAAGTTCAAGTACCTTGTTAATATTTATCTATTTTCTTAAAAATCAAATTTTGTAGTTTTAAATTTAACTGTAGAAAATTTGTCTTTTTGGGTTCGAAAATGAATTTCTTTTGATTGGCAATTCATAATATTGGTTCAAAATTCAATGTGATTCAACTATTCAGCTGAAAAAAACAACTGTTTTGGTTGAAGTTTAAACTGTTTGGTTTGAAGATTCAAACATTTTGTTGAAAATTCGTCGTTGTAGATTGAAATTTAACTAATTAACTATTTTCGTTTAAAAAATCACATAATTTACCCTGTTTTGAAAGCATTTTGGGCTATAAAGTTTGTTAGAGATTATTCATACTTTTTAAAGAAACCTGATTAATATTAAATTTTTTATCAATTATTCAAAATCTAGGTTAGAATTATTAAATTCGATAAAAAATTTATTTCCCATACGAACATTTAATATTTTGCAGAACCCCTTAAGTTTAATATGTAAGAAAGCGAATTCCTTTGAGCTGATTTTATTTTTATTTAAAAGCCTGAGTAAATGCAACTATGTAATGTTTAACTATAAAGCAAAGGTGAAGTCGAAAATTGGGTCAAGCATTTTTTGTAAATGACCTCGCATTTGTTGGTTTCAGGTAACGTGGACATCGTTAATGGGAACTTGAAGTTAATCTTAGGCCTAATATGGTCTCTCATTGTCAGATACCAAATAGGCAAGTCCAAGTTCCCGCCAAGGAAACTTATGCTCGCATGGCTCAAGGTCAGTATTATAACTGCATATATGCACCTCGATACTCACCGTAGATGTATGATATGAATGAGTACTCATTATAATTATGCATTTATGTTCATCACACACATAGATGCGTCTTTATTATTTATGATTAGTACCATGAGAAATTACAAGCCTTAGTGCTACCCACTCTAAGTTACCTAAGAATCTACCTTGTTCTGAGCAAATGAGCCTCTTAGTCTTCTTGTTACTTTTTAATATTTACTACCTTGAAGTTGCACGCTAAGATGCGTGCATATAAGTATCCTCATACAACATCAAGATCAAGATATTCAAACATTCAAACTTTTAAATTTGGAAAAGGGTTAGGGTAAATGGAGAGCCGCGCAGTCTCTTGGATGCGGTCATGCGGATGAGAATATGTACATCATTTTTCCGCTCTGAACTAAAGAATAAATTTATTTTTATTACTTTGAACAGCATTATTTCCATGTAAAATGTCATGGTTTTCTATGCAAACATTTAAAAAAAAAATTAATTATTAAAGGGAAAGGGCACATCGGCACATGTATAAGAGATATTTTGTTGACTAATAGATAAGCTTCCTGAATATAGTATATAGTGGTCTAAAAAACTAAAATTGTTCATTTTTCTAATTTCTTACACAATAGTAAAACAGGCCAATACTATTATATTTAAAATCTTATTTTTCAATGCACACCTACATATCAAATCCTTTAATTTGAGACACCCTGAAACAATCGGATCATTTATACTAATAGCTAGCGCCCTTTTTTTGTAAAGGGTTTATCATGCCCTAAAAATTATCCGATTTTCTCTGAAGATGACTCAAATTGAAGTTTTTAACATGTATATGTGCATTAAAAAATAACATTTGCCATGTCACACAGAGTTTTTTTGTTATCGAAGACTGACAAATGAAACAAATGAAGAAATTTTACTTTTAGACCACTGTTTGTAGATTTGCATTTCAAAATAAAATTTGCTATCTGATAGTATTTAATTTTTTCGTTTTTTATTATTAGATAAAAAATTAGAAAAATGGAAATTTTCGTTTTTTATCCCACTATGCTGGAATCATTTCTTATATATTGATTCTCTTTGAAGATGGCTCAAAATGAAGCGTTTTGCATGTCGATGTCGATTGAAAAATGAAATTTGTATACTACTATGTTCGAAATTTTACTACAAGTCCGATATTTTTTAGAGGTGGTTCAAATTAAACGTCTTGAAATGTAGATGTGTATTACAAAATAAAATTTTCTATATTATAGTATTGTTTTTTTTGTTAACAGTGTATAAAAAAAGAAAAATATGGGGAAATTTTGTTCTTTTGTCCACAACGTCTAAATTTTTTCTTTCAGATCGATTGTCTTTAAATAAGGCTCAGCGTTTGTCCTGTTGATGTAAATCCAAATATAAAATTTGCGATAGCAGAGGACATTTCTTTTGTTATCCTACAAAATATACTTCTTGCTGATTTGTTACCTGAAAATATTAATTTCATGTTTTCAAAACTCGATGAAAAAAAATAATGATGATTTTCTAGAAATCCCCACCTTTCTTATTTTTTGTCATATTTTTTCAAGCTTACGCTTATGTGAACATTCTATCATTTTTACGGGGGTTTAATCATTTTTAAAGATGGGACCATTTTTGCGAAATAAAATATTTTATTTTTTTCTCGTAAACAATGCACGATATTAAAAAAGAGCAGGATGTATTTTTGTAGATTTTTTTGGGGACGAAACTCAGGCGATATGTATGTGATACATATTACCATCTATCTTTCTAAAAGAAATGTAAAGTGGGGTGTTTGAAAAAATCTACTTTTGAAAATTTTAAAAAACCAGACGCCAGTTTGTCATTTTTCTTTAATTATATAATTTTTTAATCAATTTGTAGAGCAAGAAACTCACGGCTGACAAAATAAAATCTCGAATACCGAGGTTTATGCATGGAATACTGTATTTTAAAGAAAATATTCTGTCTGTGGAAAAGTAAACTTGTTTTAGAATTTTTAGTAGATTTAGCAGAGTTCTAAAGTTTCTAAGCCTAAACTTCAATCAGAATTCTTGGAACCCTTAACAAAAAATTCTCAAAATGTTTTTACCATCGACATTTCTAGATGTCGATGGCTTTTACTTTTAGGTTTTGGAATTTGTCGAAATTATATTTTGGTAGAAATCCAGAATTGTGTATATATTTTCCGCGGTATTTTCAAAAGTGGTGGAGCGGCTTAAACCTAGCCGCCCTGCCCCATTTTGAAATATCTTACTATTATTGTTATTTTATGTGATAATATTGTTATAAATTAAAGAAAAAAAATTCTATTTTGAAGTTTTGCTGTATTTATTTATCAGAGATTTTTAAAAATTGCCACATATACGGAAATAAATTATTTACAACTATAGAAAAGTGTTAATATCTCGGGTGCATTAATTTCCCAATTTTCCATTATTGTTTTCGATTTTCTTTCCAGAGATGAAAATTTTGCATCTTGTACAATATCAAATGCTGAGGTTTCAAAACGTTAAATTAAAATCTGGCTATTTAGTTATTTTCAATGTGCAATTGTTTAATTTTCAATCAGAAACTCTATATATTTTCGTACTTTCAATTAACAAATAGAATATGCACTTAGTTTGATGCTTTAATTTTGAAATAATTACTTTTTCAACAACTCTGTTTTCTATTTTTGTTACATTTTGAGTACTCGAATTTAACAAGTTTCGAATGCTGCCAATTTTAGAAGTTCTTGATTTTTAAACCTTTCCAATTATATATTTTTAAATTTTGACTCGTGTTGATCATTACAAATATTTATCTTTTGAAAAATTAATACTCGGGATATGAAACCTCAAAATTTAATTTTTTCCAGAATCTTAAAAATTCAAAAATATAAGTTATTAATTTTTGGTATCTAAAACAAAATCAAGTGTTCGTTCATAGTTCAGATACTATATCTTTCATGTTTTTTCCTTTAGTTTTTATTTTTTCAAAAGAATATTAATATAATTTTAAACAATCAATACCTATCTTTGATGAAAATTATTATCAAAATCGAATGAAGGGAAACTTTTCTCTAAGAGTTAATATGAAGATTATTTTATGAACCTTGCATAAATCTTGTTTTAATACAGATGTACTACGTTTCCGATATTCATGTATATGTATAATGTAATTGCCAAATAAACGCATGCAAACAATGCATTCTTTCTTGCAAAATAAATTGTTATTTGCTCACGCAAAATCAATCATCGTAAAAGGGAAAACGTTCTATGAGTCATTTTTTCCATTTCGTTCTTGTGTAACTTAAAAATTAAATACAAGAAGATCTCTAGTTGTTAATTATTTTTTCAGGCCGTTCTGCCAGAGTGCAGAGTGAACAACTTTACGACAGACTGGAATTCTGGTGTATACTTGAGCGCACTCCTGGACTATTGCAAACCTGGCCTCTTTCCTCATTGGCGCCAACTTGACCCTAATGACAGGTTCGTTTAATTAATAAGATTATTAATAGCAAGATGGATTTTTTAATATTGCAAGAATCATTCTTCCTAAATTCCCCTATTTTCTCTATACTCGAAAAATGTATTTCTTTCTTTTTCAATATGCGATATTTCAAAATTCTGTCCAAAAAAATTGGTGGTTCGAAATTCTGGAAAATCCTGTACTCCTTATTGTCGAATACCTGATTGGTTACATACTGCCTAAATATGACTTTAAGTGGCTGTTTTCAGTTAGTTCCTTGGAATTTTCTTATATTACGTAAATCGCAAATGCAAAATGAGGAATTTTAATTCCAAACATTTATTTCCAAAAGAGAAAATTAAAAATTTTTATGATTCTTTAATAATGAAGGCAATGAAATTCTTTTCTTAACGTTTTGAACAAATTAAAAAAAAATACAAAACGATTCTACGCATAACCCCATGACCATATTAAATGAGGATATAAATGGACTCAACTCCCGATTCTGGGCCCCCCGATCTTCGACCGGCTTCAAGCTTCACTGCTTCTGCCTCCCCTCCCTAAACGACCTTGGCAGCTTATACGTTCGGATAATATGTACACTTTTTCACACTTTTAAAAAGCTAACAAAAATTAAATTATGTAGAAAAAAAGTCAGGGAAAGTACACGGAGAGAAATTTTACGAGATTAATTCACAGAAGCGCGTGATTTTAGAGTTGCAATTTTTACGTGCTTCAAAGTGTCGAACTCTATGATCTGAAAGCATACAATTCGAGACCTTAGAGCAAAGGGGCGTGGTCTAATGCCTGAAACTTCAAGACCGTAGTTTATTGCTACTTTAATAAGGTCTTAATAGAACCTTATACATTTTTAAACAAGAAAAATTTCTTTTAAATTCTATTAAAAAATTAACTTTTTTCTAGCTTTAAAACAATAAATCCCAAAAAGGTGTTTTTTGAAATTGTTTTTCTTTAAAAAAAAAGTAAATTAAGACTATAAAACCTCTGCCTCTCATACTTCTCATTCCCTACTTTCTGTACAATTTTAAGAGAAATTCAGTAATTTTTGCAGGATTTATAAAACTCTTGGAAAACATTAAATTATTACAAAAAATATTTCAAAGTTGTAGAGGTTTCGAAAAGATATAAAAATAATTAAACAATTGAAAAGCTTTAAAAAAGTTATAAAAGAAGCGTAGTTTTTTTTATTCTGATGCGTTTTAAGGATTTTAATATTTCATTTTTGATATGAAACTACCATCCCTTTAGAATTTAGATTGAAATATCAGCGATTACATTTTTCATTGAGAGTTCATAATTTTACAAGAATATTTGTCTGTTTTGAATTTGGATTATTTGGCTGAAGATTAATTTTGTTGTTTAAAATTCAAGTTGCCATATCTCAATTGTTTAAATTATTTTTGATTTTCTCAAAAATCTACAGAAATTTAAATTGATATTTCCTTTAAAACAAATAAACCTAAAAAATGAATAGGTTATTCGAAACTTTTATTTTGTAATAAAAAAACTACACGCGCACGTACCGCGCGATTGTTACTGCCAGTACAATTAAAAAGAAATAAATACAAATTAAATCTTCTTGAAATCTAGAATATTTTAGTTGCTGAAATTGAAACTATTTTTAATTTTGATTCAAAGAGCATTGAAGAGTGTATTTTTCGAATTTGCATTCAAAGTATTAATTATATTAAAACGAAATGACAAATCTTTGAAAAAAAAGAATTAAACTTATAAGTATCATGATTTTAATATTAATGACGGTATTTCGTCAAACAAATTTTTTTCAGGCTTCCCCGTGAATGGATTTCTAACCTAAGTGCATAGTTTAAAAAATCTTATTAATGGGCTGAAATCAATTAAAATCATTTAACATTATTTAAAAATATAAAATTTCTCATAAGAAGATTGTTTCTTCTTTTTTGCACGTAAAAATTACTATTTAATCTTTCCCCTATTTTTCGCCCTTTATCGTGAAAAAATTACCCTATTTCCTCCGTTTTCAGCTTCTCTTGAGTTGAGGTCCCTGGTATTGCGAAACCCATAAAAATAAGGGAAAACCGTAGAAAAAATTGATTCTTTCCCTGCTTTTGGCAATTTTTGAATAAAATCATACTTTTTTAATATATATTCTACAGATTAAAGTTTTAAATTTAGATTTAGAAAAACCGTAATAGTCTTCTTAGTTTGGGAAAATAGTTTTGTCAGCAAACTTTATTTGTAGCGTAACCAGATTTGTACATTGACCTTACTGAATTTAATCAGAACAAGGATTGCTTCACTGTCAAAAATGGACTCATTGGCTGATTATTTGCTGAGGTTGTCACCATAAATGAAAATGAAGAACAGTCGTGACCAAGAAGATTAATTACAGTTTTTATATTTCAATCACTTTCATTCAAAGAATTTTAAAAGCATTTTAAAGGGATGAAATATTTCAACATAATTTAAGAATCGAAATTGTAACATAAGTATAATTGTTCGTAATTAAAAAAAAAAATTACTTACAGTATGTACAGTCAATCTCAAAATTCACCCAACTTTTATAATGATTTATAGTAATAACGAAAATAGACCCAACGTTAATTGCTCGAATTTTAAAAGATTAATATAGTCGTCCTTTATACAAATAAGTGTTAAGATTGAAATTGACTGTTTAACAAAACTTATATCGATTTTTGTGTTTTATCTTCAATTTTAAGCCAAAACTGTTATTTTTTTCCAATTCTAATAATCAAGACTTGATTTTATTCCTTAAAAGATTCTTTGGAGCCTTGTTTGCCTGGGTTTTATTTAAATATTTTGATCTAGAAATTATACAGTGATTATTTTTGTAAATGGGTTTTTCCTAAATAAGTTGGATTTGCATAATTCCCAACCAAAAAGAATTGTAAAGAATCTTTTAAGAAATAAATTCAGCCCTTGATAATTAGAAATAAATAAGAATTGCATATTTTTCATAAACTTGAATCTAAAATATACAAATCCACATAACTTTTGTTAAACAAACAATTTCAACCTAAAAGATTTTTTTATAAATCACGCTTAGATTTCTTCCTTTGAAAATATCAGCAATTAACATCAGATCTCTTTTCACCAAATTTTATCAATCATTTTAAAAATTGCTCAATTTTCTATAATCTATATTTAATTTTATAATACATCAATCAAGATTTGCTGTCAATTTAAAAAAAATGCGAATATCTTTTCTCGGAAACACTCTATTTATTGTACATCCTTTGGATATCTCAGTCAATCCTTAATAGATTTTCATTAAATATTTGGAATCAATCAACAAAAAATAATTTCTGCTTATTTATATTTTCCATATTTAGCAAACTGGATTTAGCAAAATGACTTTTTATAAAGAAAAATCAATTTTTTTAGTAATTAGGCACATCTAGAAGTTACAGTTTCTACACTGTTGAACCAATTGGTACACAAATGTCGATATAAGTCTGCTGGATGGAATTCTTGATCCCTTTCCAGGAATTTTTTTATTCTTTTATAATTTTTCGAATATTAGTAGTTGTCATCATGTTTCTTTTTGTATTTCACCATGGAAAAAGTTTTAATAAGGCATGAAATAATCATTACATATCTTTAAATCTTGTTTCTTGCTCTTTCTACTTTCTGTGTATGAAAAAATAAAATTTTTTGCCTAGTTAAATACTTATATTTTAAATTATATAATATTAAGATCAATTTCAATTATATGCATTATATTGTATTGAGTATTAAATGTTTCTATTACTTGAAAATGATTACTTGCTTTAACAACGATTACAACAAAAAAACAGTAAAATCTTACTAAGAACACCTACGATGTAAATAAATTCCGTCAAGTGAAAAGTTTATGAAAGTTTTTAAATTAAATTCACGGTCATTTCTCGGTTTCATAGTCACGTCGACACCCTGATTTCGTACCGTTAGTTTTTTTGTCAAAGCAACAAAATAAAGGTGTTATTAAAACCGGTTAGAACAAAAAATTTCAAATTTCAATTTGCTTGATACAGTACGAAAAATGTATAGGAATCCAAGCGGGCAAAGGACCTCGCACCAAATGTACAGCAATTGGCTTTTTGTTAAAAAATCTAAATCTATTTTTTAAAATATATTTTGGAACCCCCAAAAGAGCAAAAATTCGAAAGAAAAAAATAAGGAGAACTGGACAATTTTTCGTCAAACACTTGTAAAAGTTAAAATTTTTACATGTATTTTAATAGAAAAATGCTCATTTTAATGAAACATTCTTTTTTTGTCAAAACTTTTTTGATTGATTTGGGTAAAACTTGCACCTAATCGTCAAAATGTGAAAGTTTTACTCAGATCTATCATCTCTATATCTCTATATATCTCTGAATTTACTTTAAGAGCTGTTCTCTCTGGCGCTTTTTCCCGTATAAAATATCGATTTCCTTGTTTCGGTAATTATGGGATATTTGAACTACCCTAATAATAAATTCAAATGCTGATCTTACAAAGAAACGCTTTCTGTATATGTTTTAAAGTGAGTTTGTTGGCCAATGTATTAATAAAAAAATCTCTGGTACTTTATCCCGTATAAAATATCGATCTCCTTGTTTCAATCATTAAGGGATGATTAAACCACCCTGGCAGTACATTAATAATGAAAATCTTGCGAAAAGACGCTTCCTGTGTATGTTTTAAAGTGATTTTTGTAGACCCAACTAGTAATAAATGCTCAAATATCCCTTAAAATTATTTCAAAGACATATTCTTGCTATGCACGCTTCTTCTACTTATTTTGAAGTGATTTCATACTTTAACAGTTGAATAAAAAATCTCTAGTGATTTTCGTCACTATGAAATGATGATTTCCATACTTGGATATTTAAGGTTTTTAAAACACCCCCAAAACATTCTGTATACCCAAAAAATGGTTAATCTTTCTAATTCGTCAGTATTCAACATTTTGCTTCAGTAAACCTGATCGTCAAAATGTGAAATTTTTAGCCAAATCTATCTATCAGAAAGGGTTTGAGAAAAAAAAACATTTCACGAAAATAAGCATTTTTCTATTAGATACATGTAAAAATTAAAACGTCGACAAGTGTTTGTCTAAAGACTGTCCATTTTCTTTACTTTTTCTTTCAAATTTTTACTCTGCAGGCTCGAAATTACAAAAAAAGTTAGAACAAAATTTAAAGAAAAAACATCTACTGTACATTCGGTGCGGGGTTATTATTACACCATTAAGCCATTTCCCTTTCGGGGTAGGCGTGGCTCACTTGGCGGGGGAAAGGAGTAGTGTGTGGATGGGATAGAGATTTTTCAGATTGATCCAAAATTCTCGTGCTATTTATGTAAATAACACGTTCGTTCCGCAACACTGCTCC
>NC_046658.1:118515520-118541625 GCF_010883055.1 Belonocnema kinseyi
TCAGAAGGTAATGGTCAGTATTGCATTCAGGACCCCTCAAGACCCTTGTATCTTTGACTAACTCTCTAAGTCTTTCATCCGCAACAACAAAGTCAATTATACCGCGACTATTTCCTTTAGACCAGGTGTACATGTGGATCATTTTATGTCTAAACCAAGTATTTGTAATAAACAGACCCCTTGGGGTCATTTGTGATATTTCAAGTGACTGGATAGATTTTTCTTCTCAAAATTGGTAAAATATTCGGTAAAAAATTAAATTCACTATCATTTCCCGGTATTTCCTAGTCTCAAAAAAGTTCCAGTTCAATCACTTTTTGATAGGACACGTAGTTTTGTATTTAATCATAAAAATGACATTAAAAGTAAACATTAAAAAATAGATAATTAATTGAAGGCTTTTATTCAATTTCAAATCCTTTTATCGAGATAATATTTAAACATCGTATTCAGTCTATTATTTTCCATTTTCAACTCAATTAATTAACAAATGTTCAATTAAAAAAATAAAACATTTTAAAAATATTGATCAATATTTGACTATTCTTTTTAAATGAGCAATTAAAAATCAAATATTCAAACCTGAATTTGAAATAGCACTAAATCTTTAAAATTTCAGAGTGTTCAATTAAAACTGTGAACGTTACAATTTTAATAATTCCATTTAAAAAAATTTTCAATTGAGGAGAGTTTCCCTTTGTGTGCTTTAATTGGCAGTTCAGTTTTGTCTGCTTTGAATGAACAAATTGTCATCCTTATGACTTCGATTTTTTCCACTTCAATGACCGTGAAAAATTTTTGCGAACCGGTAAATGACCGGGATTGTTTTTCTTCGTTGAAAACGGCTCAACTCAACTATTTTTATTGTACCGTTAACTTTTTGCTTTGCGGATTTTTTTACACCTTAGATGATTTTGGTGATGTTTAATTATTTCTCATTGCTTGATATGCTTAAAAAAATTATTCCCTTTTTTATTTTTAGCGTCTATAATTGCCGCAAAGCAATGGAAATAGCAAAGAGGGAATTCGATATTCCTGCGGTATTAGAACCAGAATATCTAGCCTCTCCGTATTTGGACGAATTGTCAGGAATGACATATCTATCCTACTTTATGAAAGAAGGATCGCCTGGATTTTACGCTACTTTGCGGTGGGTAAATTCTCAGCTGCCTCATGCTCCAGTTCGGAATTTCACAGTAAGTACTCACTTAATCGATTTTCTCGACTGTCACAATAATAATTTGTGTTATTAAAACAAAAGTCTCTCTGCTGCACCCACTCTTGCGCACTTTTCTTTTCTTTACAATGCATCTCGTTTATTCACAGACTGATTGGAATGATGGAAGAGCCTTGTGCGGAATCGTCAGAAACTTAGGAGGACCTGCTCCTCCTTACGACAAACTCGATCCAAATCCTTCTTCCTGGGAACAAAATTTACAATTGGGTAAATAATGGCTTTATACATTTCTTATTGGGTTCCATTCGTTCTTATAATGTTAATCAAAATTTGGAAAAAGAAATTATGGGGTGGCCACTCAAATTAAAAAATAAATCCAGGCTATTTCCTGGTTTTCCCGGTTGAAAGCGTTTATAATCATTATTATTTAATAGTAATTACTTTATTATATAAATTATGAAAAAAATAAATAAAACATTTGATATCCAAGGTAAAATATATCAGTTGAATTATTGTATAAGAGATTTCAGACCTCAAAGCGACAAAAAAATTAAGAAAATAGGGGATTAAATTCTTTTAAATAACGTTAATGCAGATGCTATATGCCTAATGTTTCAAGTCGAAATAAATTGTATTTTTAATCAAATATTTTGAATTTTCAATTAAAAAAGATAAATTTTCAACAAAAAAGTTGAGTTTTCTAACTAAAAAGTCGAATGTACTCGTATTAAAAAATATTTTAATTCTTAACCAGAAAAGATGAATTTTCCATTTAAAAAGTCAGTATTTTGCAAAATACTTAAATTTTAACTAAACAGTTCCATTTAAAACCAAAAACAATTCAACTTTCAAACAAGAGGGACGAATTTTGAACCAAATAGTTGAATTTTCGACCAAGTAGATTAATTTTCTACAAAAAATACGAACTTTCCACAAATCACATATTATTAACTAAATCGTTTGAACAATTATTGCGATGTTAGGCCAAATTTTATTTGATTAATTTATAGGATATAATTTATATATTCCTCTATGAAGAAGCAAAAAGATCAATTTTATTTAAAAATGGGATACTTAAATTTTCATTCACGAGAGCTAATTTTGAATAAAAAAAATAGAAACAGTTTTTTATAAAACAGTTTAATTTTGTATCAAATAGTTGAATTTTTTACCAAATCTTTCATTTTCAAACCAAAACGATGACTTTTTTACATGAAAGTTGAAATTTCAACTTACGGAAATCAATTTTCATGAAAAAAGTTAATGGGCAACCAATCTGTTGAGTTTTTAACAAAATATTTCGATTTTCAGTTAAAAATAATAATTTTTAACAACAAAAAAACGAATTTTCATACAAAATTATGAATATTTAACCCAAAAAAAAAAAATAACTTTGGAGAAAGTTCAACTTTCAACGAAGGAGTTGAATGTTTAATTTCAAAAAATGAATTTTCAACAAAACACGTAATTGTTGATATTAAAAAAAGATTTTAATTAAAATTAAAAAACAGTTGGATTTTACCCAAAGAAAAATAAATTTTTAATCAAATAGTTACTATTTCTACAACATTGTTGATTTTTCGAACCAAAAATACGAAGTTTTTACAAAACAATTGATTTTTCAACAAAAAAGTTAGTCTGGAAAAACCAAAATTTTCATTGAAATTGTTGAATTTTCAATCAAGAAGTATAACTTTTTAACAAAATTGTGGAATTTCCAACAATATAATTCAATTTTGAAAAAAAATTTCTAAATTTGATTTGGAAAAAAATAACAAAGTTGTTAAACAAAAAGATTAATTCTAAACGAAAAATTTATCAGGAGACTTTTCAAACAAAAGCTGATTTTCTTATTGGGTTGTGTAAACTTCGTTCGCATTTAAGAGGAAAAACGAGAAAGGGATGGGAATCGGGAAAACTGTGAAGCAAAATAAATTTGATACTTTATAGAATCAAGAATAAGATTTTAAATAAACACTATAATTCGTTTTTAATACTCTTCAAATATATACATATCAGGTTACAAGAGAAACCTGGACATTTTGCTTAAATAATAAAGTTAATTTTCCATTGCATTTTTTATTTCGGTCTAAAAAGTTTTAAATTCGCACTACACATAAGTTGAATACTTGAACAATTTTAAGACATAACGGTGTGCCTTTAATATTTGAAAAATTAAAAATTGAAACCTTTCCAAATCAAATATGTGTTATTTTAATAAATATGCAAGTTAAAATTTGATCCTTTCAATCTTGAAATACAGACTAAAAAATTAGAAATGTCGAATTAAGTATTAGAAATTAAATTTGTGACCACGCATAATAGAACAATTTCACAAAAATATATTCTGATGAAAATTCTCGTCACTTTCTCCTCTTTTTTTTGAATTTAGATTGATCCTAGTAGGTCTTTTTTAGCAAAAAATGCAGTGAGTAGAAAATTTTCCTCAGTAAAGAAGGAAAAAAATTAATTTTGAGCATTCTGTATGTAACTGATTTCTTTATTTTCTTTTGCTGTAGGTATCGACAGTGGGAAAAAGCTGGGGGTGGAACCTATCCTGAAAGCGAAAGACATGGCTGATCAGAATGTGGAGCATTTGGGAGTAATGGCTTATGCAGCATACTTTCAGTGGCTGAAGCCTCGCCCTCAAGCCAGCGAGCAAATTGCTGTGCACATAGAGAGTACTTCCGCAAGAGTGCAGCAGCCGGTTGGTCGACTTTTACTGTCTAATAATTACCCTCAAAATTTTCTCACACTCTATTAAGAATACCCAACGACCGTAGAAAAGTCTCTCCAAACATTCCAAAGAAACTTTTTTCTTAGAGATTTAAATGTGCAATTTGTCATAGTTTGACACAATTGTTGCCCGGATGCGATTATGAGTGATGTTGAAACATTACAAACTAGAAAAAATATCTTCAAAGCTTCAGTGATGATTTAACTATTCGAAAAAAAAACTTGAAAAAAAAACAACGTAGATAATCGGAAAGTCTCTGGGGTCACAGTGACCCCAAGTGTCCTTTAAGGGTTAATTTGGGAACGTACATTAACTACGTAAAGATGCTTTTTGACATTTTAAACCTACTCCCCCTATATTGTTTGGACTCGGAAGATTTTTGTGCCCCCCCCCCCCCATTCCTACATAAGATTTTTTTATTTTTTACTCAATGTATTAATTATTTTCAATGTAAACAATATTTTAAAATATTTGCAGTGATTTGGAATGTTTTTAACTGATTTCAAGGGATTCTAAGATATTTCAAAGGATTACAAAGTATTTCACAGAATTACATTATTTTTTACGGAATTTAACGAAAGTTCTAAAGCTTTTTGGAAATGTCATGAGATGTCGCGGGATTTCAAGAGATAACGAAAGGTTTCGATTTATTTTGAGGGATTTTAGGAAAATATGAATGATTTTCGCGGATTAGAAAGGATTTAAAGTGATTTCAAGAGATTTCAAAATATTTCAAAATAAATAATGGGATTTCAAGAGATACTAAAGTATTTTCCTAATTCTTGAAGGTTATCAGGAGATTTCGAAGATTTCAAGCAATCTGAATGGATTTCATTAAAATTCCACGGGATTTCGAAATATTTGCAAAGATTTTAAAGGACTTTAAGGAATTTTAAAGGGTATTTCAGGATACTGAAGAATTTTTCCAAATTTTACATTATATCAGGAGATTTCGAAGTATTTTAAAACATTTTAACGGCTTTTAACGTATTATAAGAGATTTGAAGGTTTTTTTTATTGATTTCAAGGGATTTCAAAGAATTTCAAAAGATTTAACCGAATAACAAAGGACTTCCAAATATTATGAAGGATTTGAATGGAATTTCGACGAATTTCAATGGTTTTGAAAATATTTTAATGGATTTGAAAATATGTTAAGGCATTTAAAGAGATTTAAAAAAAATCCCAAGGATTTGAAAGATTTCAATCAATTTCAAGGGATTTCAAAGATTTCTGCTGATTGCAAAGAATTGTGAGGGATTTAAATATTTTATGGAATTTTTAGCGGTTTAGATGGTTTTAAAAGATTCAACGGAACGTCAAAGGACTTTCAAATATTATGAAGTATTTGAAGGAATTTCGACGAATTTGAATGGCATTGAAAATATTTGTATGAATTTGAAAATATCTTAAGCGATTTCAAAAGATTCAGAAAAATTCCCACGGATTTGAAAGATTGCAAGAAATTTTAAAGCGATTTTAAAGATTTCCGCTGATTACAAAGATTTTGAGGGATTTCAAGACATTTTAAGGATTTGTAAGAGTTTTTAAAATATTTCGAATATTTCAAGCAATCTGAAAGGATATAAATAATTTCAAGCGATGTCAAAATATTTGAAAATATTTTAAAGGATTTTAACGCATTTTAAGGGATACCGAAGTATTTTCTTAAATTTTAAAGAATATCAGATTTCGAAGATTTAAAGCAATTTCAAAGTATGTATTTACAAGGATTTTCAAGGATTTAAAGAGATTTTAAGAGGTTTCGATGATTTCAAGATATTTCAAATACTTTCAAAAGATTTAACGGAATGTCAAAGTATTTCTGAATATTATAGAGGATTTGAAGTGAACGACAAATTTTAATAAATTTGAAAATATTTTAATGAATTTCAAATGATTCGGAAAGATTACCGCGGACTGGAAATATTAAAATACATTTGAAAGGTATTTAAACGATTTTAAGAGATCTGCTAATATTTGGAAATATTTCACGAAATATAAAGTATTTTAATAGATTTTTAATTATTTCTGTCGATTTTGAAGGATTTCAAGGAAGTTTTCATAAAATATTGAAGATTTCAAGCGATTTCAAAAGATTTCAGGGAATCTCAAACAATTTCAAGGATTGGTTTTTAAAGGTTTTCATGGGATTTCCAAAGAGCTTAATCGTTTTCAAACGTAAAGCCCTAAAAGTTTAAACAGGGAAGCTGGAATCAAATTGAAAATTTGAAAACTTATTTTTTTATTATTCTGAACCAATCTATTCAGATTATTACATTTTCCAAAAAGGAAATTAGAAAATCCAGTTTTTATTTCATACAATTCGAATTTTTAATTGTTATATTTATGTATGCGTATCAGCATAATAAAATTAATACAATAAAATTGATTTGAGAAAAAATTAAATTTTTTATTATTATTCATTTAAAAGTAACAATATAACTTCGGTCAAATTTTTTATTTAACTACTTAACTAACTTTTTTGATGAAAAAGTATAATATAAATTTTATTAGTGTAATGTATCTCTTAAAAATAGGTTTTTTATATTTTCAACAATGTGTTTTAAAATGATTTTTATACAAGAAGTATTTCGAACATGTAATTTTTAAATTGTTTAAGTTTCGAAGAGCATGTTAAAAGTTCTGAACATGTGCAAATTAAAATCGTTTCAATTTGAATCTTTCTAGATTTTCGCAATATTAAAAATAAAGTTAAAAATGCTTTAATAGATGTTTTTTAAATAATGCATACATTATACCGAGTTTTTTGTTGACATTAGCTAAATTGCTCATCATTTTTATAAAACAGTCTATAAAATTCTTTTTCTAAAATATCGGAAAATATATGTCAAAGTTCTACAAAAACAATTAATTTCTATAGCATTTTTAATACTTATGACGGAATATTTGCAAATTTTGCCTTGTTTTTTCCTCAGATCGAACATGGTATAAGAAAATTTGAAAATTCAAGTCATTGTTACAGTTCGAAGATGCGTGTGTAACATTTTTAAAATTGATAATCTCATATATTTGGTAAAATTTTCGTAAAGTATACTCAATGCAGATTTTGGTTGTTTTTCTAAATGATAAATTTCCATGTAGATCTTAAACACTTACGAAATTGTAAAAAAATATTTTCTAGTTTTTTCCTATAAGAGAATAGTTTTTTACAATTTCGTAAGTTTTTAAAATTTAATGGAAATTTATCTTCAAAATGAATACTACAACTTTTTAAAAATTTTCAGTATTTTCGGAAGATATAAACAATTTATAAACATACTGAAATTCATACTTTTTTGCAATAACACTTTGCAGAATTATCTGAGGACATCGCTTACCGCGTATTTTTTGGGTACAATTTCGATGTATTGTTTGGTATTTTCGACAAAAATGTTTATCATTTGTTTATGAGTTTTGAGTTTAGACTTTTGAATTTAACATTTCTTAATTTTGAAAGGATTTTGGTTTAAAATTGTGTAACTATTTAAGTCGCAATCAATTTCAATCGATTTCAGTCAATTTAATATAGCATTTGAAATCTTTGTTGAAACAACTAAAAGCAACGATATTTAAATTTTTTCTTGTTACATCTGAGTTTAAATAATTACGAACAGTTTGTTTATTTATCAGAAGGGGTGTATTTGAATGAGGATTACAACTATTTTGGGAAATTTCCTCAGCTTCGCAACACGAAGATATAGAACAAGTACAAAAACGAGAAAATTTTGAATAATTTTGAAGAAAAAGATTACAATTGATAATTCATCATTCGACTAATAGTTCACATAAAAATAAAAGATAAAATTGGCCACAAAATTGTCAACTAGTCTAAGAACTTAAGCATAAATATTCTTTTTACATTCTCATCATTTATGATTGAGAAAGTATTAGAATTGTCGGAAATTTGACATTACAATTCTTCAACGAATCTCCACGTTTCGAGACCCCCTGAATCCGAAAATTCGGTTTTCACGATGGCGTCTGTCTGTCTGTCCGTCCGTCCGTAAACACGATAACTCTTGAAAAAATGAACGAATCAAATTCATCTTTGGCAAACTTTTTTTAGATCCTAAAAGAAAGGACGAGTTCGTGAACCAGCCATTTTTGATAAAAATGAAAAAAGTGAGCGCATTTTGAAAATTTTTGAGACAACTTTTTTATAAACTTAAAAATTCTATGTACATATATTTTTTATATTATATTTTATATAATTATATTTAAAAAATTTTCAATCAACCGAAAAATATGAAAAAAAGTCAAAAGAAGAAAAACATTTCTTTTTGAAAGCCCTACAAGATTATACTAACCAATTTTTGGATTTTCTTTAAAAATCGAAAATTCAAATTTTGATTGCACAAAAAATAATGGAAAATAAAAAAATCCATTTTGTGGACAAACTATGTAGGATATGAAAAAAGTTGAATTGAAAAAAATGGTTATCCCAAAAAAGATATAAAATTTCGTTAAGAATCACTTCTTGATAGGACGCGTACTTTTTGTTTTATTCCTGAAAAAAAAAATAAAAAAATGTGTGGAAAACGATGAAAGTTACGAGCAAAAAATCCAACAAAACCTGTTTACAAATGCCTGTCGGAAATCGAGCGCGCAGCGCAATTGTCACGATGAGAATGTGTACGTCAAAGCCTACAGAGCTTTGAGAAACTTAATCTTTGACTATACTTAATTAAGTTGACAATTCAGAATATGAAGACGCATATAAATACTGCCATCTAAAAGAGATCTTTTTGATAAAGTTTTTTTCAAGCATTTCAAATGCAAAGAATAAATATCCGAGCGCGAAGCGCGAGATTCAATTGTCGCGCACCATGAGCGCGCTCAAACTTGCGAGCGAAGCGAGTCGCGCGCCTAGCGCACGATTAGAGTGTGCCCGCGAAGCGGACAGATTTTTTTATTTATGCTTTTGTTATTAATCTTAATAATTATTTATGCTTTCAGATATGAAACGTTTTTGATAGTTATCTTCTAAATCAAGAATTTTAGTGTTTTTCAAATCAAATTCGTGATTATGCGTGCCACAAAGTGCATTCAGAATCAATTCCATTTTCTCGTTATTTTTATTTTATTTTATACGTATTTCTAACATTCTTCTGGTTTGTCGGGTTCACCCACGCAAGTGACGGAAAAATTTTACAACAAACTTTGTAAACAACGTTAATTTGATCCCATTTTTTTACTTGAAAATAAATGATAAAGAAATGTTTTATCGGTGGTATTACGACTATGTTAAATTTTTTAAATATGTGGGACGTTTCATAAAAAAAATGTTATGAATGTTCATAGACTTTTGGTTGGCGCACCAATAATCATGGTTTTCGTGTCGATATGTTTTGATTAGTTAGATATTTTATTTTTGGTTTCCGGACCTTCATTTGTTGGCTAATAAAATTTATCGGATAATCACTGTTCGATAATAAGTGAGTAATAATTTTCAAATCTTTCGCTCCAAATTTTCTGTGTGTTAACATTATTGCCCCGACAACAAGGTTGAATATAATGTTCATTTTTACTTGCGTTGGAAGTTCTAAGAAGTAGCTAACTGTTCTTCCTGACAAATTTTGTTTTTGGCACCAATTTTTGATGTTATTTTTTCTTATTAGATCTTATTAGATCTTATTAGATACTATATTATGTGGGTGAAACCAAAAGAATTTTAGATATACGTGTAAAAGAGCATAAAAATACAAGAAAAAAAAATTTGTTATAAATGTACATTGTGGTACTCATAATCGTGAAGTTGAATGGAAAAACATTACAATTCTTTCTTTTGATACTAACTATAAAAAAATTTAATTTCTGAAATAATACATATTGAAAATAAAAACAACAGTATTAATAAAAAGAGAATATTTATGCTTTAAATCACATATACTTCCAAGGGTTACAAAATTTAAAACCATAATGTTCATCTTACTGTATTTATAATCACACCAGGATATATCTCAGTGGTCTAAAGTACAAGTCTATTCTTAGACTAGACAATTTTTTTGTAAACTTTATCTTTCATTTTTATGTGAACTCTCAATCGCATGATATAAGGCAAATAATATTTTTTCCCAAAATTATTCAAATTTTTTAGTTTTTTTCACTTGTTCTATATCTTGATGTTTTTAAATGTAATTTTATCCTGAAGAAGCGAGGGAACCAAACTGGAGAAACTTCCCAACATAATGTTGAATTCTTATTCAAACTCACCCCCTGTGATCGACAAACAATCTTTTCTTCCTTTTGAATGTATTCATTTTTGTTTTATTAATTTAAGGATTTATACTAGTTATCTCAAGTTCGGAAATAAGCAGTGTAAAAAATGATTTAGAAAATCGAGGAAAATATTCCTATTGTTAATTGTAACAGATTTTGGAAGAGATCTGAAGACAAACTTTATAAAAGAATATTTCAGGTTGAAATTGTTTAATTGACAATAGTTATTTAGAAATTTATTTTTTTTTTCTTTCGAAATGATAGAATTTTTAATTTTATAAGAAATATTTTTCTCTAAAACGTACCAAACAGATTTTTATAGAATCTTGCCAGGTGTAAAATGAGCCCTGCAACATTAGGATTAGATAAGAATGGCAACTTTTATAAGAACAAAACATAAAAACATGAATCTCTAAATAACTGTTTTCAAATAAACAATTTTAGCCTGAAATATTACTTTCTGAAGTTTAGTTTAAGCTTTGAGAACCTTGTAATTGTTTCTTTTTCAAGTACAGAAACACTTGTCTTAGATTTACCAATTTTTTGTTATATTATTAATCATTTTGTAGTCTTTCAATCCTAAAAAACATCAAATTCCTTCCGATTCAGGCGCTTTTACGTTAGAAAGCTTCCAAAATTAAACTCTCATTTAAAAAAAAAAAAAACATTTGTTGAATTTTTCTATTCCAGGCACATTTTAGATTAGAGATGCTGTCAAAGGACGTTACTCCACGAGAGATTCGTGCCGAAATAGTGAGTCCAAGTGGAAGAGTGGAATGTCGCTTGACATGGAATGGTACCCACGGAAAAGGAACTTTTGTGCCAACGGAAGTTGGCATGCACAAGGTTTGCGTCTTTAACTTTTAACATTTATTATTTTACTTCAATATATATTTTTTTATTAAATTATATTTGAGCTCTATTAATTAATTTATGTTATTTTTCAGTTAATGGTTTATAATGACGGAGAGCTGGTTAACGGATGCCCCTATTATTTCAGAGTATTACCGCCCTTAACCAAAATCAAATCACCTGGCATGGATCCCTGCGCCATTGGGTCCATTGTCGAGGTTCTAGTCAATAGTTACGGTTAGTAGTTTTTCATCCATCAATTTTTAAATTTCAAGAAGATGTTGAGAATTTTTAAAAAGATTATAACAAATTTTTAGATATCTAGGGAATGAGTTTACAGAAATAAAGTTCAGTAACACTAAATTTAAAATTAAATCGTATTCATTTGATAATGTATATCAAACTCTTTGGGATCAATTTTAAATTTTCCAAATTTTACGAGAAAATGAAATTAATAATTGTTAACTAATAATTTATTTTTAAATAAAGAAGAAGCCTTCAACCTTTTTCACTTCTGATGTTAGTTTGACTGGTTTCAGTAAAAAAAAGAAATTGTCCAAATATATTAAACCTTTTTAGCTTATTATATAAAAAAAGTCAGAATTATTTTAAATATTACAAAAAATGTATGACTTCCATGTCAAAACTGTAAATTGAACTATTTTATATCTTGCTTAATCGGCTTTATGTTTGAAACTTTTAACATTAAATTATTTGAAACAGGAATTGTTTAAAATTGAACAACTTTGAATCGAAAGCATTTAAAACAGGATAATTTGATATCTAAACATTGAAAATGGTTTTTGAATAAGCATTTGAAATTAAACAATTTTAAAGGAATACTTTAAATTATTGTATACTTTCAAAGAATTTGAAGCTGAAAATTAATGAACTTTACAATTTAAAAGTGGGATATTTTAAAATTTAAAACGTTTTAATTAGAAAAGATTTGACTTTAAATTAAAGAAAAATAGTACAGTGTAAATTTATATTCTCTAAAATGATTGAATATTTTTAAAGTAACTTCCGAATTCCCAAGGCCCTTTCTACCCCTTGATTGAAAGCTGAACTAATTTGTTAAAAATTAATTTTTTTAACTGAAAATTGAACGATTCCACCTTTTTCGTTGAAAATTGATTTTTTTTATTGAAAGTTCAAGCCCAAGTTACCAAGCCCCTTAAATTAATCGATGAAAAATATTTGGGCGAAAACAAAACAATGCAAGAACTAGGTATTCAAAATCGAATCATTTAAAATTTAATAATGTTCCAAAGTGAATATTTTAATGTAATTGCCACTCAATTTCTTTTTAAGGTATTAAATTGTCCAATTTAAATTTAAAATCATAGTATTTTTATTTAATTTTTTGTATCTAGTTAATTGACAACGACATGTTGCACGCGCTCTGTAGCGCGCATTAGTTAACGATAATAATCGACAAGTGTGACTTAAAATGTTTCGAATAATGGAAAAAATTTTAACCTCTTTTACTCAGGAAATTCAGTAAAAATCAGAAAAAAATGAATTTCTAAATCAGTAAAAAGTTCAGTAAAAATGATTAAGTCAATTCTTCCAGTGGTAGAATAATAATTTTTCAAATTTATAAAAATTGAAATTTTTGAATCTTAAGCAGGAGTGGAATCTCTAAACTTCTTATTTTATTATACAAAAAAATTTAAAAATTTGACTACCTAAATGCCTTAAAGTCTCTGAATTTCTTTAATTATCTCAAATCCTAGAATATTCTGAAATTCCTTAATTATTTTAATTTTCTGATTTTATTTTTAATATTTTTTTATAATAAGTCAATTTTAAAAGTTTATTATTGACATTTTTTCCATTTGAATGACGAATTAAATTTTAATCACAAGAAAGTTTGTTTAATTAATGTTAATAATTAATAATAATTTTTTGCATATAATAAATAATAACAATTTCAAATACTAGAATTTAAGAAAATTTGATTTTGAAACATTCCAGTTATTGAAATCAAATAAAAAATTATTTATATTCAAAAGTTTCCAATTAAAAATTATTCAATTTTGAACGCTGTTAATTAGAAATAATAAAATTGTTATTCCTTTAAACTTTTAATGTTATTATTTTTAAAATTCTTATATTCAATTCTGAACATTTTCTAATTGTCCTGTAAATTAGTTTAATTTTGAACGCTTAGAATTAGAAATTATACAAATTCAACTACTTTCTTACGCACTTTTCCAATTTTCAAAATTTTATTTTGAAATTTTTCAATTTTGAGAACTTCCGATTTTTAATTTCCCAATGTCAAATTAATAAATTTAGAATGCTTTTATTAGGAATTATATAAGTTTTATTCCTTTTCATTGTAGTCAAAATATTTTCCTTTTAAAAAAAAACTTTATCTAATCCAAAATTGTTTGATTTTGAACGTTTTCAATAGGAAATTATTAATTATTGTTTCAAACAATTTTTAACTCTTAATATCTAAAAAATTGATTGTTAATGGATTAAAAAATTTGTTATATGTTTAATGTTCGCAAATGAAAATCCAGGGCTAGTATAATATTATAAAGTGTTAAAAAATCAATTTTCTAGGAACTAGTCATGATGGCATTGATGTGACGGCATGGTCTCCGACAGAAAGACCGCTTCCTTGCCCTGTAAAAGAACACGATGGGGTTCACACTGCTACATTTCAACCAGACGAAACAGGAGAATGGAGTATTGCCATAACTCACAAAGGAAATCACATTCAAGGAGGACCATTCACATGTTTTGTGTTTGACCCTAATGGAGTTAAGGTAAGAAATAAACATCTAAAGTCGAGAATTTTGACCGAATTTTCCCCTTTTCTCTTTAAAAACAGGGAAAATAAGGATATTTTGACACAAAATTAGATGAGTTTCGAACCAAATTGTTGATTTTTCAAGACAAAAAAAAAACAAATTTTCTAAAAAAAAACAGTTGAATATTCATCTTTAAACTATGAATTGTCAACAAAAAAGTAAATTTTCAAATAAAAGTTGAATCTGCTTGCATAATAGTTGAATTTTGAACCAAATAGTGATATTTTAAAATAAAAAGATGAATTTTCAATTATAATGATGAATTGTAAAGAAAGGAAAAATTAATTTTCAACCAAATAATTCAATATTGTACCAAAGTAGTTGAATTTTTAAGTCAGAAGAAGAATTTTCAACAAAATAGTTACATTTTGAACGAAAGAGGTGAATTTTCAACTGTAGTGATAAATCTTCAACCAAAAAAAATTAATTTGTTGGTCAAACAGGTGAGTTTTCTATAAATCGGTTGAATTTCAACTAAAAAGAAGTAAGTCAAGAAAGAAACAACTTTCAACCAAATTATTGAATTCTCAAGTGAATAAGACGAATTTTCTGCAAATTTACTGACTTTTGTATTTGATTTGTCAGCATATGTATATATTCTTTGTTATATGACATCGTTTTTTTAGTGTTCATACTACACATACAGCTGACAATCCTTGAGCATAAATTTCTCATGCTATGGACAATAGTCTTAAATAAAAGTATTTTTGTTGACCTAACGTTAACTCTGTCAAGGCTTCAATTTCGTTTTTTCAATGTGCTAAATCAATCGCGTATTTCTAATAAAAAAAGTATTCTACTCTTTGGAATAAAAAAAATGAAAATTCCATTAGAAATATGTTTCATGAAACTGAAAAGGTTGAATGTTGCACACAAGGGAATAAGAACAAAAAGTATCTTAGATAAAATTTGTAGAGTAGTTTAAATTTGAAATTAAAGGAATCAAATTCACAATCAATTTAAATTTAAATGCCTCTTTTACATCCGACATTCAAATTTACCTACAAAATTATTGAATATTAAAAAAAAAAACAAGAATATAATATATTCAAATTTAAAAACCCGATTAAAAGAGGGGGAAAATGGGTTTTATTGATTTAAAAAGGGTGTTGAACGAACAAAGAAAAGTTGGTAAATTTTTATTTTTATTTAAAAAGAATAAAAATAAAAAAGACGAGGGGCATTTAAGATTGTGTTGTGCAAATTGAAGTTTTAATCAAGTAATTGCATTTCCAAGAACAAAATGAATTCTCAGCGAAAAGAATAATAGTTAATATTTCGACCAAAAAATATTTTTATTTTAAATCATAAACGATGGAATTCATCTAAAAAAACATTACTTTTTAACAAAAAGTTGATTTTTAAATCAAATTGTTGAATTTTTTAGTAAAAAAGACGAACTTTTTACAAGACGGTGAAATTTTCAACCCGAAAGTATATTTTTTAATAAAAAAGTTTTTTTTTTATCAAATAATTGAATTTTCAATCAAATAGTTACATTTTCCACCAAAGAAATGGATTTTCAATGAAAAAAATAATAGCTGATATTTCAGCCAAAAAGATTTAGTTTGAAATAAAAAACAGTTGAACTAAAAAACATTAAATTAAATAGTATATTAAACAATACATAAAAGATTTTCCAGTCTAGAAACATAAAAAATCAACCAAATTGTTGAGTTTTTGAGCCAAAAAGACCAAATTTTGGATGCCCGAAATTTTTAATCCAAAAAGACAGATTTTTGACAATAAACTGTTAAATCTTCAACTCAAAAATATGAATTTTTCACCAAAAAGATAATTTTCAACCAAATATTTGAATTTTGTATTAAATTGTTGAATTTTCAAACCCCAAGGGACGAACAGTTTACAAAGAAGTTTCATTTTCAATCAAAAAATATGTATTTAAAAAAAGGGAATCTTTCAACCAAACAGTTCATTTTTAAATCCAAAAAGACGAATTATTTGGGGAAAAAATTAATTTCGAACCAAATAGTTGAATTTTCAACTAATTCATGACTTTTTAACAAAATTGTTGAAGTTTTCACTAAGTATTAACAACTTTTTAATAAAAAAGAATGAACTTTCAATTTAGAATAGTTGGATTTTCTGATAAGAATCTATTAATTGAGTTCGCGATTAAGTGAAAAACGAGAAAAAGGGCATAGAGAGGAATGAAAGTTTGTTGCTATAAATAAATATAAATTTTGATTCATTGTTAATATTTTTAAAATTTGTAATAAAATACGTAAAACGGCATGTCGGGTAAAAGTATCTGAGTTTTAGTTTGAGAAAAAAATTTTGAAAATTGAAAGTGATGTGCAAAAAAGTAGCGTATTTTATGACCCTCAACAAATTATAATTAATTTGGAGTTGCTTTTTATGTAGCTTGGTTTTACATATTAGCATTGTTTTCGTGAAGAATTCATTTTTTATTTCTGTTTTTTTTACACCATAGTATTTTTTTAGTTGACATTAAAAAATCATTTGAACATCTAAGAGCTTTTTTCACTGATAAAAATAATTAGAAACAAATTCAAATGCCTAAGGAAACAAAAATAAAAAAAGTAGGATTTTTAAATAGTAATTTTCGTGATTTTCAAATTATTTCTTTCTAGATTGCGTACAAAAATACTTGAAACAACTCAGAAATTTGTTCTGAAAAGAATACTAGCGTTGAAAATAAGGAATTAAAATCTTTCTACTGATAAAAATGTTAAAGGGGACTTTCGTTTAATATTTACGAGATATCTGTATGATATAAAAAAGTTTATAATAATAAATGAAATCCCCTTTTTTACCTAAAATTGAATGACTTAACTACTGTCGTTCCTGAAATTTGGTATTCTAGTATTTTTATTGGGACTTAGAAATAATTTTTTAAATTTCTTTAGAAATTTTTTCATTATCTATTTTGGTCACGTGTGTTTGTTTAGTAATTTGTAATGGACTTAAATTATAAAATACAATTAAAAATCCGTAATAGAGAAAACCATCGTACAGTAGATAATGATTTACAGTAGATAATCCTAATTAACTGGAAAACTGACAAAAATGTTCATTATATTTGTTTGTAAGAAATTTCGACAAAAATACTATATTTTCTGATGAAATTTAATTGGAATTTTATAATAAATTAGTGTGTGAGAGCAAAAAATTAATTTTTAACCTGAAAAAATTTCGCCTCTTTATTTATACTTTTTAACTAAATGAATCTTTTTTATGGCATGTTTATACATTAGAATCGAAGCTTGAAGTTTAATGAAAAATATTTATTTATGCAAAGCTTCATTTCTTTAATATTTATAAATATTTGTACATTTTTTATTGGACATTATATTTTCCATAGTATAGATAACCAACAGTAGGTAATCGCCAAATTACGAAAAATGTAGTTGTCAAAATTTGCAGGAGTTGCTTTAAGTTAAAGGCCGTGTTTGTTTCTTTATTTTGTTTGGTGAAGTTGTCAAATTTAAGTTATTGTAAATAATAAACTAAGAAAATAGTGTCAATTATTAGTTATTAAGAATTTCATGAAGTTAAATAATCATAAGTATAATAATCATAGTTTCAACTATTATTTACTCAATAAACTGAATTTAATTGTGAGTATACTAATAATAAATTATAATTATCGAGAATTTGAAACTATTGGGAAGTATAATATTTCTGATTAAAATTAATTGATATTTACTGCTCTTTTTCATTTACATTCCTCTAATAACTTTGAAATGCTCAATAATTCGCGTGTCAGATGGCGCGGCTATCAAGTTAAAAGAGATACCCTGAAGGCCTATTGATGGACAAAGGTGTCAAAATCGTACCCTTGACCAGGTCTGATAAAAATGTTTAATACAGCTAATTGATTGATTTTGTGATATTCTTTTCCATAAGAATACACAATTAAATATGGAAGCTTTATTTAAAAACCATAATCTTTTTTATGATTTTGGAAACGGATGCAGTTAAATGTTGTTGAATTTTTTCCTAACTACTGTAGGGTGGTTTCCCCTCAATTATTTTATCTAATTATCAATGAATAATTTGCAGCTCCTAGATACGGACGGAGCAATGCCAGGTCAGCCTTTTTCATTTACCGTCGATGCAACAGGAACCGGCGGATTGGGTGACATAATCATAGATATAGTGCATGACAAGCAGTCGATTCCATATCGAATCGAGGATATCGGACGCATGCGATATCGAATATCCCTTGTGCCACGCGATGCTGGAAAATACCGAGTCTACGTATACTTCAACGGCTCTGACGTTCGTGGTTCTCCATTCTCACTTCGTGTTGGCACACAAAAAGGATCCAAAAGATCAAAGGAATCGACATCGAGTCTAGAAAGGTCGAAAGTATCATCCCTCGAGAGGAGAATGAACGGAATCAATGTTTCGTCGACGGAACGGTCTAGTCCAGTCCAGAAGACCTATTCGTCACCAACTTATAAATCTCCAAGTCCCACCCACTCACCTTTTAACAAAAGTAGTTCCAGTAGCTTCGAAAATTCGAGTTCTTATCATCATACTTCGAGTTCTCTGAACAACTCTCGATCTTCCCATAATCAGCATTCTCCGCGGAACTTAAACAGTCCTTCGATCATCCGAGAGACGAGGGAGAAGGAGATTTATTCATCTACTTATAATCGCAGTTCGCCGAATATCAGCAACTCCTCGATAAGGAATACCCAGAGTCCGAGTTTGATTAAGGAGTCGAAAGATATTTATTCCTCGACTTCGGTGAACAGATCTCGATCACCGAATCCAAGTCCAATTAGCAAGGTCCCGAATAGTCCGACGATTAAGGAGTCGAGGGATGTTTATCAGACGGGATCTTTGAATCGTTCGACGAATAGTCAGACGATTAAGGAATCGAAGGATATTTACCAATCGGGATCTTTGAATCGATCGAGGTCGCCGACGAGAAGTCCAATGACGTTTGGAAATCCGCAGAGTCCGGTAAAGAGGAGTTTCAGTCCGAGGACTGGAGAGAAGGATCCTCTGAGCAACAGAAGAGGATCTGTGGAGAGTGCAGTTGTTGATACGAGCAGCAATGTCAAAGGTAAGTAGTATTTAATTTGCTTTCGTGGTGTTTTTCAAGTACAATTTTTAAATACTGTCCAATCAAGCGGGGCTTGGACTCGCGCCACTATTGACACTATTTGACTCCGTTTTTTTAACAAAGCAAGTACAGGCCTCACAGAACGGTCTCTATATTCCTAATTGTACCGTATATTCAGTTAAGGGCCCTAAAGTACCCTATTTTCAAGATTTGGTCTCTATGGGTACTGTATTTGAGTCAGGCAGTTTGAAAAAAATAACAAAAATCAGATAATTTCTGTGAGATAGTCACTTTTTCAAATTAAAGTAGCACATTGGTCACTTTTCCTTCAATAAATTAATTCATGAGTTTGAATTATTTCAGGGTATTTATAAAAGTTCCGAGAAATTTTTAATAGAATTCAATAATTTTAAGGATTTTCTTTGATTAATTTTATTAATTTAAAGTGATTTAAAATCTTTTCAAATATTATGGAATAACAAATTCTCTAGAATTTCTGAAGATATGGAACGATTTTACAGGATGTATGGATTTCAAAAGATTTCCGAGGATTTCAAGGGATTTTAAAACTCTCAACGTATTTTAATATATTTTGCATGATTTCAGAAAATATCATTTTAGAATATCACGGAATTTTATAATTGCATTTTAAAGAATTTATTCATGAGAAGTTTTTTTATGAATTCACTGGAAGTTTTTTAATTCACTTTTATTTCTATAAATTTATTATTTTCTACTAAGTCAATGGATTTTTTTTTAATTTAAATAATTTTTAATTGATAAAGTCATTGAAGAATTTGAAATATTTTATCGTATTTTTTTCAAATTCCTTGACATTTTCAAGAACTTTAAAAAATTGCAGAGAAGTTTAAAAGATTTAAAATAATTTTGATTATTTTGAAAGATTACAAAGACATTTTTAATTGATTTCAGTAATTTAATGGGATTTAAAGAATTTTAAATACTTGAGGATATTTTAAAAGATTCGCAGTCGTTTTCAAGTGCTTTAAAAGTTGTTAAGGACTTTCAAAAGATTTAAACAATTTCAAGGGATTTCCATTGGTTTTAATAATTTTAAGGGATTTCAACATATTAATGGATTTCAATATTTTAATGGATTTCAAAGAATTTTTCACCAGACATGTGTGATTTTTTAGGGTTTCGAAGATTTGAAGAAATTTTTAAATATTTTTTATAATCCATTTTTAATTCGCCCTGAGTTCTTATTAATTTATGCTACATCCTTTGAAATTTGTTTGAATTCTTCTAGATTTTCACTCAAGTCTACCCAATTCAGCTCATTTTCTTCTATGATTTTGAACTGTTTTCAATTCACTTGATTACTTTTTAAATTCAGGTCGATTTTTTCTGAATTTCATCGAATTCTTCTTATTTCTCTTGATTTTATTTAAATTCACTCAAAATTGATTGTAATCAATCATATTTTTTCGATTTTAAACATTGTTCCATTTCATTTGAATTCTTTAGAATTTATCTTGAATTGTTTTCTAATCATTAGTCAATTCTTGTGTTAGAAATTGGTAGAGTTTCAAAGATTTGATGATTTGACATTTTTCTGGGAAATCACCCTGAATTCTTTTAAATTCTTTGGAATTCTCTTGGATTTTTTTTAATTTACTTGAATCCTTTCAAATTCACTCAATTCTATTTAATTCAGTGCATTTTTTAAAGTCTTTATTTAATTGATCCTGAAGTCACCTTGAATTGTTAGGACCATTAAAAAAATTTATGTAAAAATTCCTGGGATTTGAAAACACTAGAAAATTAAATGTATCATGTTTGGTAAAATGTATTAATTATTATTAAACTTAGTGAAGAAGGAATTAAATTTAAAAGATTTTCTTCATCTTTGTAAATATTTTAAATTAGAGTTTAATACATTTTATTCTATGCACGTATTCTTCTTTCATAATATTTTCCTCTAACTGTTAGCATGAGTTTCAGATTTTTTGTTCATTTACCTACATTTAGAATTTATACAATAAAGTCTTTTAAATATTTAAATACCACCATAGAAGTAAAGCGAATGAATATAATTTTATGAAATGTCTTTAAAAGTTGGAGAAAAAAATTCAAGTCACTACATTTTTAAAACTATTTTGTGTATTATCCTATAGGCATAGCGTTTTATTTAATTCTCATTGTCAAAAAATCCCTGGGACTCTTTTCGAATTTCCTTAAAACCCTTAATTTATTTTAAAATCCATCAAAATCTTCTAAAAGTCATAACAAAATTCTCGAAATCCCTTAAAAATATATAATTCTCGAAAATCTTTTGAAATATTTTGTAATCTCTTAAAATCACATAAAATTTCTTGAAATCTGATTAAACTTCCTTGAAGTGCCTTAAAATCTTATACAATTCAACTAATATATAATTTTCAACTAATATTAAAAACCTTAAACCAAGAAAATTAATTTTCCGCTAAAGAAAACGATTTCTCGACCAAAAGCATACATTTTAAATAAAATATTTTAATTTTCAATCAAGAAGACGAATATTCTACAAATTAAATAAATTTTCAACCAAATAGTTGAATTTTGAACGTAAAAAAAGGTCCACTGTTTACTAAAAATGGACGTTAAGTTTTCATTTGTAAAAATTAATTTTCAATAAAAAAAATGTTTTGCAAAATATTTTCTGCCATATTGTTGAATTTTCTACAAAACAGTTTAATTTTCAATCCGAAAATATTATTTTCTAACAAAAGAATTGATTTTCAACCAAACCGTTGAATTTCCAATCAAACAGCTTTAAGTTAAAAAATTCATTCTTGACTGAAAAAACGAATTATCAAAAAAGTTATTTTTTGAATCAGACATGTATTTAACTAAAGTGATAAATCTTCAACCAGCAACATGAACTTTCTACTAAAAAAGATGAATTATAAAAAAAGACATACATTTTTAACCAAATAGTTGCATTTTCAACCAATAAAATTAATTTTATACCAAAAAAGAGGATCTTTCAACAAAATAGATGTATTTTAACCAAATAGTTGAATTTTGCTAAACAAATTGTTAAATTTTCAACCAAAAATGACGAATTCTCACAAAATAATTCAATTTTCAACGTAAAAATAAAATTTTAATTAAAATAATTAATCTTCCAATAAAAAAGTTAAATTTTAGCAAAGTTTAAGTTTCTAACAAAAAGTTGAATTTTCTATCAAGTTGTTGAGTTCTCGAGTCGAAAATACGAATTTTGTTCAAAGTAGTTCAATTCTCAACCCGAAAATGTTAATTTTCATTTAAAAAAGTTCATTTTTTATCGAAACAGATTAATACTTAACCAAACAGTTGGATTTTTAACGAAAATAGGTTAAAGTTCTACAAAAATATGTAAATTTTTAAATCGAAAAGACAAATTTTACACAAAACAGTTACATTTTAAACTAAAAAGAATGACTTTAACAAAATTTTTGGATTTGCTAATTAGAATCTATTATTTTAGTTTGGATTTAAGTCAAAAAATCGAGAAAATGGGAAAAACTGTGAAGTCTGCGACAAATAAATAGATTTTTGTATTTCGTGAATTTATCATTATTTAATTTAATATTAATACTAATATTACTAGGTGCTACTAATATTATTAGGCAAATCATAAGTATTTTTTCTTACAATTATCAATAAAGTTATATTAAATTGCTTTACCTTTAACTGGTAGGCGTTACAGTAAACACTAGACTGCCCTCGTAAGCAGCTATTCATAATAAAAGTTGCGTCACTTTTGTTCTTAACGATTCGCATGCTTGAAAATATCATACGTAGAAAATGCGTTTGACCACGTATCCCCCATGTAAGGTAGCATTGAAAAATAGTTGCACCCCCCTCTCACTGTCAAAAAAAAAGATTGATTTAAACACGACCTTTTTCATTAAGAAAATAAAACTGTTTGCATATACTGTCAAACGGGGTAATATTGGGCACGTGAGACAAATTTGGACATTTTTAAATTGATAGCATTGAATGCTGTTTCTAAATTCTGATTAAAACCACCTTAAGTAATTTCAGGATTGCCACAGCTCAGGGAAGTCATGGAAATGAAGTAGCTGTCAGGGAAAATAGAATTGATATATTTTAATATTATTTTGACGCGCTTCCTAATATCAATATAAATATTTTTTCAATCTACATTCTTCAAAAATAGAATTCGATTCTTAGTTTTTTATTTGTAGTTATTTATTTATTGATAATTTTGGTACAAGTCGGTTACTTAATTAATCCATACTGCTATGGAAAGAACATTTTTCTGGCTTGTTTCACTATTTTTCTTGGCACATTATTGAAACCTTATTCGCTTTTGTAGGATTTTCCTGTCAGAGAAATTCGTTTAAATGTCAGGGAAAAGTCAGGGAATTTTCAGAAAAATCGGAAACTTCAATCTCCTGGCCACCCTGAATTTAGAATATAAATTTACGAATGTTCGAATTTACTCCGCAAGTCCCAAATTACCAAGTTTGACAATGTATGGTCTTTTTAAAGGATCCCCACCCGGTCAATAACTCAGGGTCAATTATTATTATTAATTTTTTTTTACAATTTCAAGCCTAGATTGAATCCATTTAATAACAGCATAATTTTCTTCCAGTCTCCTCAATGATAGGCGGAACATCTCGACGCGATTCATGGGATGCTATCGCCAAAACAAAATCGCTTCTCTCTTATGGAAGCCTCGAATCTTTAGCCAATTTGACTGGCAATGGAGCAACAACAGAACATTCAAGCAGCACAAATTACGTCAACAACAACTACCGAAATGGGAATGCCATCGTTCATCAAAACTCTTCATCGAATTTTAGTACGACGCAAAAATTTACAACCACTGAATACGGTACAACCCAAAAATACAGCAGCGAGAGCCAAAACGGACGGGCTCAGACTCACGGAATTTTAAAGAACAAGAATAATAATCATTACAAGAGTGTAGACACCATCGATTCCGCACACGAGAGATACACTCAGAATAGTCAGAATGGAGTTTCAGCATTTAGAACGGTTTCTGGCAAAAATTCTCTTGTTGTTGGGAATGCACTCGAGATTTTGCCGGTTCATAAACCAACGACATTTACTTTGGATCAGAGTCTTGATTCTAATAATGTCAGTGTCTCAGTCACAGGTAAAATATTTCATTCATTTTTATAGTACTAGATATTCATTTTTATTACATTCTCATCAGAGAAGGTTTTAGATTTGTGTAAAATCTGCCCCCCTCACCCCAGTTTTTGTCAAATGTCCACGTTTTGAGACCCCCTAAATCCGAAAAACAGGTTTTTACGAATGTATCTGTAGGTCTGTATGCCCTTTGTATGTCTATCTGTCTGTCTGTGAGCACGATAACTTTTGGAAAAATTAATCTATTAGATTGGTCTTTGGTACACTCGTTTAGTGCACTAAACTAAAGTTTAAGTTTGTTAGCCAGCCGTTTTGGATACAAATTCAAAAAGTAGGCACACTTTGAATATTTTTGTGACTACTTTTTCAAAAATTCAAAAATTCTCTGCACGGTTATTAATAGTATTAAAAAATTCGAACAATTTATCCTAATGACTTTTTTCATAATATCAAAAATTACGAGAGTTATAGCATTTACAAAATTCCAAAAAACACACGAATGTAAACATTTTAGGCCAAATAACGCACGATATGAAAAAAAGTCGAGAGAAGAAAAATGTTGCTTTTTGAATGCCCTACAAGATTATCATAACAATTTTTTGAATTTTTTTCAGAAATCAAAATTTCATATTTTTACAGCATACCAAATTATGAAAAATCCAAAAATTACATTCTTTTCGGTCAAACCATGCAAAATACGGTAAAAGATGAAGATTCAAAAATTGTCCATTTAAAAAAGATCTCCCAATTTGTTATCAACCACTTTTTGTTAGACTGTATAGTTTTGGCTCTAATCATGAAAAACATGATTAACAGTAAAAAACAAAAAAATTCATGTTTTGAGACCCCCTGAATACGAAAAACAGGTTTTTACGAATGTGTCTGCCTGTCTTTATGTATGTCTGTCTGTCTATGAGCACGATAACTTTTGAACAAAATAATCTATTAGATTGGCCTTTGATACACTCTTTTAGTGTACTAAGCTAAATGCCTAGTTCGTTGGTCAGCCATTTTGGATAAAAATTCTAAAAGGGAGCGTATTTGGAAAGTTTTTGAGACCACATTTTTTCATGATTCAAAAATTCTCTGTACACTTATTCATAGTACTTGAAAAGTAAAATGTTAATTTTCGAAAGCCCTACAAGATTATCATAACAACTTTTTGAATTTTTTCGAAAAATTCATAATTGAAATTTTGATCAAACAAAAAGTAATAAAAAATTGTATTTTATTGTCAAACTATGCAAGGTAGGAAAAAAAAATTATGAGACAAACATTATGCACCCAAAAAATATCTACAAATTTTTTATTAATCACTTTTTTATAGGACACGTAGTTTTTGTTTTATTTATAAAAAAACAGTGAAAATACAAAACTTACATTTTTCGACACATGACACAAGCCAAGAAAAAATAAATAGAAAACATTTTTTTACCAAAAGTAGAGAACAACAATTTTCATTAATGTTTTTTTTTGTATAATTGGTAGTTTCTATTTTAATCTTGAATAACAACATTAAAAATAAAAAAATTACATTTTTGATAAAATGACACAATATATAATAGAAAGGTTGTTTAACCCAAAAAAATCTAAAAATTTTTTTGAAATAATTTCTTGATAAAACGCGTGGCTTTCGTTTTTTTTCGTAAAAAATAACATTATAAATAATGAAATTGACTGTTTGGAGAAACGGCACAAGATAAATTAAAATATTCATAAGGGCGTATGTTCCAAAACGTAGTTACAAAATAGTTTTAAGATAATATCTTATAAAATAAATATAATGTTTGAAAAAATACTGAAATGTACAATTTTCAATTAGTTTAAAAAAATTTTAATATAACATTTCCAAAACAAACTTATTTAAACCAACCACTTTCAAAATAAATCAGTTCTACATTGTTTAGAATCATAATTCAATAAATTCAGAAATGAGTTTGAAATTAATTAGGGTAAAATTAAAGAAACTTCTAAAGAATTTGATCAAATGCCTCCAAATTTAGGGTGAGTTTTACAGACTTTAAGATGAATGAAATAAAATAATAAAATTAAAACTTAAAAAAAAACTTAAAATTATTATTATAATTATTA
>NC_046658.1:118541725-118543886 GCF_010883055.1 Belonocnema kinseyi
TATTAAATTATAATTATATAATTATTATATAATTATAATTATTAAAAATAATGAAATAAAAACTTTAAAAAACTTCATCGAATGAATAGAATTGAGTAAATTTAGAAGAATGTAAACAAATTTAGGAGAAACTAATAATAATCTAGGGTGAATTCAAAATGAATTGCAAAAAATATTTTCAAATTGTCTTAAACAGGACAATGAAATTTCGTCTGTTTTAATACCAATGCAGGTTGCGAATTATAATAATATACATTTATGGGAATGATATAAAATTTCAGGGATAAACTCGAGTGCGAAGCGCGAGGTACGTGATGAGAATGTGTTGGTTAAAGCCGAAGGAGCTTTAACAAAAGAGAATTCACAATCATTAAATTACTGTTGTCGATACTTTTACCTTTAGTTTTAAATAGTCTGTGCAGAAAAGTCGAGCGCGTAGCGCGAGGTCAATACATTATCGAGCGCGAAGCGTGAGACAAATATACAGTCGCGCGCCCTAGGCGCGCTTAAACTTGCGAGCCCAGAGAGTCGCGCGCGTGAAATTTTGAAATTGAAATATAAAATTAATACACTGGAGTCCCGCTATTGGAGCCGTTTCGGGGGTCCCTTTATCACGTTCGTACAATCTCGGGACTCGCTAAGCCCTAAACAATCAGGGCCGTACGAATCATTTGTGCTGAAGTATCGTCTTTAAAAATATTTTTTGTATTGTCGCTATTTTTGTTTTACAATGTCGTAATGAACGTGAAGATGTTTATACTCGAAAATCAAACTTTATAAAATTACCGATTTTTAAGTATGTGCGTTATCATTTTCAATACTCTAAATTAAAGAATCAATCAATGAAATTTAAAATTATCTAAATTTTATTATTTTAAGCAATTTTAAGCTAGAAACATTGAAAGTTGAAAATTTTGTAACTGAACACATGTAAATTAGAAGTTAAATTATTTTTATTTCAAATAGTTAAAAACATCCTTGAAAAGCCTATAAATTTTATTTCCAAATCTTGAGAAATCTACAAGTTGTTTTAAACGTTGTCTTACTTCAAATTATTTTTGAAATTTGTGCAAAAGTGCTAAATATTTTAATAAATAATAAATGTTAAATGGTAAATTTTTGTATCGAACATGTTCAACTTCATACGCATCTAATTTTTAATTATTTGAGTCTTCAAGTCCGAATCTGGATATTCTGTAAATTAAAGATGTAAGCTTAAAAATAAAAATCTAAAATGAACAAAATTTTAATTAAAATATATTCGAATAAAGCAATGTAAAGTGAATGGTATCATACTTGAAAAAAACGACAATTCAACTAATTATTAAAAGGTTTTAAAATAGAACCCACTTTTAAATTTATTGTCAATTTTTTTAACTTGCATTTTGATAATGAAGATATTTTGTAAGTTTGATGCTGGCTAAATAACTTTTGTAGCCAGGAAAATTCTTTTTTGTTACAAACGAATTTTCAACTTTTTCTTTGAAGCCTTGATAGATACGAAAAAATATTAAGATAAAAGTTTGCACGTCTAAAAAATTTCTACGAAAATTGTCTCTTGTTTTTTTGCGATAGTTTTCATAGTTCACGAAGAAAAACTACATATTCAGGGGAAAAAAATTCTCCCGGCTTTAAAAATGGTTAAGTCTGCATGATGCTGCCAAGATGCCTTTATTTTATTAGTAGAAACTTAAAAAAATATTTAGAAAAATAAAAAAGGTGGGGTTTTCCCAAAATTATACTTTTTTCATATTTTTAAAATTTGAAGAAAATAATAAAAAAGATTTCCTTTAAAATCCTACTTTTTTGTTTTTTTAAATATTGCTTTAAAGTTTTTACTAATAGATAGATATTTATTGATTTTTCAGCCCAACGGCCTTGAAAAATTGGATCTATTAATTCGCAGTCTCTAATTAAATGTTCCAGTGTACCTTTTTCTCTTTTACATAAAGCGCACATCTGACTTCCTTCGTCTAATCAATATCTAGATTTTTCCTCTAAATTGCCACATCTCGCCCTAGCTATTAGTTTGTGACTTCCTTTGTTTCCTACCTTACATAAATATTCTGCTTTTAATCCAGTATTTACTAGTTTGTACCTACTATTGTACCTAGATTCCTGTATTTTACCTAGCTGTGTTTGTCTTTGTACTTCGTAGTCT
>NC_046658.1:118543986-118572038 GCF_010883055.1 Belonocnema kinseyi
CACTCACACCATATAATATCATACAATAACCGTAATTCTTTATAAATACTTCCGTCGATATGGATACACATTCGCACACTTCCACTCCACCTAACCAAGTCCCAAGTTTTTACTAATAAAAGAGAGGCATCTTGGAAGCATCATGCGGGCTAAACCATTTTTGAAGCGGGGTGAATGTTTTTACCCTTAAAAATGTTATTTAGCAAGCATCAAACTTACAAGATATCCTCATTATCAAAGTACCCACTCAAAAAACAATTGACAAAAAATTTAAAGGTAGGTTTTTGAGAAAATCGTTTTTTAATTTTTTCATATAATCCACTGCCTTTTTGATCATTTTAAATCTTTGTTGAATTTTCCGTTATAGAGGTTTTTTTCCTGATTTCAGATTTTTATTCTGATTTTTTGACAAACAAAGCACAACATTGAAATGCGCATAACTTTTTAGAAAAAATTCTATTTTAAAATCGGAAAAATACATATCGCCTAATTTTCTTTAAAAAACAAGATAGGTTTTGCGATAGGTTTTGCGATTTCAAGATTTCAAGCCTGATTAGAAATGGATTCGGTCATGACTAATATTTTGCTCGTAATTGGCTTAACGGATATAAACAACTGGGACGTCAAAATTTTTATTAACGAATGTTTATTATAGAAATATGCTTTTGAATTAATAAAAATGATTTTATTAATGGAAATCTCATTTGTTTATAAACAATTTGAGATATTTTCTACTAATAAAAAATGTTTCATCTCACGTTGTTTTACATTTACTTTTGGAGAGAAACACTGGAAGAAATACTATATATTTTTATAATAAAAATTCATAAATACAAATTTTGACGTCGCAATTGTTAATATCCCTTTAGCCAGATACAAGAAAAATGTTAGTCATGTTGAAACATTATAATTTTTTTGTTATTGACTTTTACCATATTTTTTCACCACCTAAACTTCAGAAAATATTGTTCAGCTTCTTTTTTTGTCTTTTTTTTGGCTCTGCAATCTTTTAATTTTTTCTGTGGCTGTCTTATTTTTAGATTGGATAGGTTTTATCTAAAGTAATAGAAAAGAAAAGCAAGGACAATATTTTTAATAACCAAAGAAAATTAAAAATTTAAATTCAGAATCAATACGTAATATTTTTTATACATCAAGACCGTTGCATTTTCGTTGAAAAATACCTATTTCAAGCAGAAAACAATAACATGACCTAAAGTTGTTCAAAATTATAAGTTTAATGTTTGAGGTCTCATTTTATTTTTAATAACCGGTTACAAAATTGTAAATATTCTTCAAAATCGATATCGATATTTTCGGTGAAAACCGCTAGCTTAAACTAGAGTTGTAACCAAATTTTAAATATTTAGAAGCTAATAATTTTTTAACAGAAATATCGATTTCCGGTGTAAAATTTTAACCTAATATAAAATTGACAATTTGATGAAAAACACTACTTTCCGACGAAAATACTAACATAATCTAAAATTGTTGAATCTTATTTAAAGTACTATAATGATTTTTGTTTGAAAATAACAATTTTAGGTGTAAAACGCGTAACTTAAAAATATTAAAAATTATGAATCTTCTTTAAATTGTAATACTTATTGAATAAAAATGATTACAATTGATTATAAAATACACTAACACGGTCCAAAATTGTGTTCAAACTTGTAAATTTAATAATTTTGAAGAAAAATGATTGGATTAAAATGTAATTATTGTTGTATAAATGTACCAGTTTCAAATAAAATACACCAACATGACCTAATAAGCTGTTGAAAAATGGTAAATATTTTTTGTAATCTGATCATTTTCTATTAAAAATACCAATCATTTCCGCGAAGAAAAACCAATGTTGATTTGATTCTAATCTTTTTTGTTTAAGATAACCAATTTCATATTAAAAACGTTAAAATAAGCTGAAGCTGTTTGAAAATGAAAATCTTGTTTGAACAATAATATAATACTTATTTTAAAACAACAGTTTTTGGTGAAAACGCTAGTTTCACCTAAAAATTTTTTTTTATGAAAAACACCCAGTTCTGATGTAAAATGCTAACATAACCTACGATTGTCAAAAATTGGAATATTGATGATTTTTGTTTAAAAATGAAATGCTAATTTACGGTAAAAATAACTAACAAAACCTAAAATTGTTATGAATCCTAAGTCTTTTTCGCAACATTATGATTTATTATTAAAATTAATATTTCTTAAATAGTAGCTTTTAGAAAAATATACTAACATAGAACATTTATAATATATCAAAAATTTACAAAATAATTTAAAAGTTTTAATTGAACTTTATTTTTATTTAAAAAGGACAAATGATTCTCAATTCGCATAAAGTTTTCTTTGATTTTTCTTATAGAAAGAGATTATTCGTAGTTTTTATTGAAAAAGTGTCAAATTTAAGATAAAAAACTTCAAGTTTTAAAAATCCAATCAGGTCAGCGACGAAATATGTCGTTTTTACAGAAAATTAGGCGACAGTTATTTTTCCGATTTAAAAAAAAATCCCACGAAGATACATATCTTTGAATTTTGGAATCTATTTATTTAAAAAAATATAATAATTTGTTTCCTTAAATTTCTTTACTTTTTGATCTAACCAGAAAACAGAAATAAGTGCTAGGAACGTGATTTTTCATTTTTGCCTTACGCAATTTTTAAAGTAAAATATAAAATCAGTATTAATAATATATTTTTAGATTTTATAGTATTTATTATCTAAAATATCATAATAATTTTCTTTTTTTTACGGGTTTTACTCAATTATATTTTCTAATAGATCATTCCTATTTATAATTCAGTGACAAAAATGTACTTGTGGTTTAAACATTTTTTTGGGCATTTGTGGGCTTTTTCGGTATATAAATACACTAGCAACAAAATCGAAAATACCCATGAGTCGAAATTGGAAATACAGTAAGTTTTTCAAATTTTTGTGGAAGTTTTAAGCATAGATATACACTAGAGAAAAATCGAAAATAATTTAGCAAATTTCAACAACAAAATTGACAGCAAACATAAGAGTTGGGTTTTTTTTCTGGAAAATTGATTCACCAGGATCCGAAAGAAAAGTTTAAATATATGTATTAGATCGAAAACTATAGAGTTTTAAAGAAAAAAGGTGCGTTTTTTGAGAAAAATAAGACGTCAAAATAAAAAGATTCGTAACTTCGTGATTTTTTTTTAATCGAAAAAATATGTATCGCCTAAATTTTTCTAAAAAGCAACATACTTCGTCACTGAGAGATTCACAAACTTGAAGTTTAGAACTTACCCAACTTGAAATTAATTCGCGCTAGCAGATAAAAGGAAGAAAGTATGATGTATTTTTGTGTGATATTATAGGTTTTATTTTTTTGGTTTTTCTAGGACCACATGGTAAGTCTGTCGCAGTTCAAAAATCGACACTGCGTGGTCTGACTTACACCATTACTGCTGAGGAAGTTGGGGAACATATTATTCAGGTTCTCGTAAATGGACAGCATATCAAGGGATCCCCATTTAGGTTTGTGAAAAAAGAATTAAAATAATAACTTGCTCGGGAAAAATATCTAATAGTACTTTAAAAATTTAGAGTATTATTTCTTATGGTCTCGTATAAACGAATAAATGTTATTTTTCGTGGATCAAATTTGAAACTCTTTCAATTTTAATCAATAAGTGTTTTAATGGCGTGAATCATTCGACAAAAATTTCAAATCAACCATTTTATAGGCTAATAAATGTATTTTATAATAAATAATTTAAATTAATTTTCTTAGTGAATTCGGTTGTAAAAAATAATATTTTGTCCTTTAAATGAGACCATTAGGAGTAATGTTTAATTTTTTTAAATTGCAATTAGAAATTTTTTCCCGAAACATGTTTTTTTTGTACCCATTATAAATAGTGCATCAATTTCAAACTCGATCTTTTTAAAAAGTTTTTTAATGCATTATTTATAATTTTACATCAGAAAATGTTATTCATTTCTTTTACCCTTCAAACCATCTTTTGTTGAAAATTTAATTTTTAAGAGATTTTGATGTTTTAAATCTTCAATTTCAAAAACTTTCAATTTTTGAATTTTCTGAAAATGCTTTTGAAAATTTCAGTAAGATGGAAATCATAACGCTACTTTTGAATATATATTTTCATCAGAAATGCCTTAACTTAGCAAAATTAATTGTTGGTTGTTAAATATTATAAATTAGATTAACAACTAATAAAAAGTCGTCATATTTGAAAAAAAGCTTTCTCTTATCATGATTTCATCAATTTTTATAGACCCTACCAAATGAAATAATAGATACGATTGTGTTATTGAAAAATAAATTAATTCTTGTACATAAAATTCTTTAAATTCTTCCTATTTCTTTTTCGTACAAAAACAAAACGCAAATGCTCTCTAATTGAGCTTCGTTTTTGGAAATGCAAATTCAGAGATAGTCTCGATTAGTTTCTGAAATAGAAACAAAGTGACAAGCGAGTTTTGTGTATGTAAAATGGTAAACTCAGGGTGGCCACCAACCCGTGAGAACCGGGAGAAAGCCCGGAGAAACTTTCTCCGGGAAAAAACCGGGATAAAGCCGGGAGAGAAATACCACACCTGGAGATTTCCCGTATTTCATAATTTGCGCATTTTTTAATTCTTGAAATTTTCCAAAAAGAAATTATATAATTTTTAAAGTTTTTAAAATAATTAAACTTTAAAGGTTAACAATATTTCTCGTATTATTTAAAATTCTGTAATGTAATGAGGAAAATAACAATGACTTTTGATTTGACAAAATTACATCTTTTAGTAAAAAAACCTTTTCAGTACTTTTAAATGTCAAAATTTTAGGACCATTTCGCTATTAAATATTTCGAAATTTTATATTAAATTTTTGATTGAAAATTATGGAAGTTTACATTTAAAAAAAATGAAATCAAAGCATAACAATATTGTTTTGCATTCTTTATCTTATTTTTAATTTTATATTTAAGATCTTAAAATTCTCCGATTCTTAGTTGAAAATTTAAACAAATAAGTCATTTCAAATTGAAAAATATTTTATATTCGAAAATTTCTAGAATGAATGATAATTCTAAAGGAAGATTTGAAATTAAAAAAATTAAAAATTGAGTTTCATATAAAAACCGATGAAAATTATTCTTATCTGAAACTGATGCATCAGTAAAAGGACACTTTTGGTAATTGCAAGTGGTTAGAATTTTAGATTTCTGCATTTTTGTTAACAATACTAAATTTTTAATTTTTTCCTTTTTTAGGTATTAATTTTCAATTAAAATTGGTTAAATTTTGGAAAGTATTTTTAGTAATTTGAAAATTATTAATTTTTAAGAGATTTTAATTTACTTCCAATAATTAAAATTTTAAAGTGTTTGAGTATAAAAAAGTTTTAATAACACAATTTGTTATGATTGCAATTTTGTTCAGTTTTAAATGAATTTCTCATTCGTTTAAGTTTCTACGTTTGGGAGTATACATTTTGTGATTTGTAACGTTTTCCATTTAAATTACTGTATATTTCGAAAGGTTTTTATTTTAAATAATTTAATTCATTTTTCATTTTAGACAACGTCTTCTTTTGATGTTAAATGGTAATTTTATTATCTCATAACAATTTAAAATTCTAGAATATCAAAAGCTTAGCATTTGAAAGATTCAATATAGTTTTCAGTATTAAATTGTCAAATTTTAATCGCTTTGAATTCAAATTATTCAAATTTAAAAGTGTTCAGTCTTTAATTATTTATTTTGAACGCTTTTAATTATAAAGAATACAATTTCATTTACTCTTAATTTTAAATTATCCAGTTTCCAAAATTTGAATCTTAAATTTACCATTTTTAACGTTTTGAAATTGTCATATTTTTAAGTTTTTAATCTAAGATCATTTTAATTTAGTGATTTTCCATATAAAATTACAATTCTTTAATTTCTAGCGCTTCGACTTAGAAATTATACTATTCAACTCCTTTTTCTCATTAAATTGTCCAAAATATTTGGTATATTTTTTTAAATTTCAAGAGCTTGCAATTCGAAATTATTAATTATTCAGTATTATTTCAAAAATATTTAAAACCTTTTATTAAAAAATTGATTTTTAAATTTGCATATTTTCATGTTAGTAAATAAAAATTCAGAGACAGGAATGCGCGATTTGCGTATGTGCATTTGCTGCTAGTGTACAATAAAACGCTTATCTGTACTTTCCTTTATTAGACACAACAATTTCATTATCCTTCTGATTATATCAATTAAAAGTCAATTAATCTCTTGCAAAAAGGTTTGCTGACTTCTATCGACTTCCGCAATTTATAATATATGTGAAAAAACCGTGGGTTTTACAAAGAAAGTTAATTTTCTGATAAACCGAGAGAAATCACGAATATTCACCGGGAGAACCAGGTGCAAGCCGGGAGACGAAAATTTAAAAAAAGTGATCATCCTGAAACTGCGAAATTGCTGTAAAGTGTTGAAAAAAATAATATTAGATCCTAACTGATATAGTATTGTCTACTTTAATTTTAAAGCATATAAATTGAAACTTATTTAGTTTCTATTAAATAATGACTTGAACACCATCATATTTTTTAACAAATATATTAACTTTTTGCAGGTCTCAAGCTTATAACGCTAAGGCTATTCAAGTGGGAAACATCCCGGATGGAGTGATTAATCAACCAGTCGAATTTGAAAGTAAGTTTCCCATAAAATTGTTAATTCGTTGCACATAGGTACAATAATTAATTAATTAATCTGATTTCGCTGTTTACAGTCGATGGTTCCAGAGCTGGTTCAGGAAATTTAGAAATCCTCGTTAACGGCGGTCATGTCACGAGTTTCGTAAGAGCACTAGGTAGTCAGCGATTTTTGGCATCGTTCGTACCTCACGAAGCAGTTACACATTTGGTTGAAATGACTTTTAATGGCGATACGGTAGCTGGTAAGTTTTTTTATAATTTTTTTTTGTTTTTCAAATATTTTTAATGGTGTGGATAATTTATTTTTCAAACGATACCTGTGCTTAGAATTCTTTCAGCAAAATTTAAATAAGGGTTCTTAGGTCAGGGAAAATCAGGGAAATTTTGTTGGCCAGAGAAGGTCATGGATCTTGAAAAAAAAATGGAAAAAGTCAGGGAATTTCTGTAAGAAGCACTTTAGTCAGTTTTTTCTCAAATCAATTTTTAGTAACTTTTTTAAGATAAAGTGACTATAGTCACTTTAAAAAAGTGAAACTATCACTTTAGTCATTTAAAAAACCCATTATTTCGAAGGATTTTAATTATTTTATAATAATTTTTAAGAGCTTTAAAAAGATTTGAGGAATTGTAAAGAATTTGAAATATTTTGGGGTAATTTAAATAATTCCAAGGAATTTTTATTTCATTCCAGTAATTTAATGGGGTTCCAGATGATTTAAAATATTTTGGGATCTTTCTAAAGATTAGAAGGCATTTTCAAGAGTTTTAAAAACTTTCAAATGATTTTAAAAATTTTAGTTACAATATTTGAAATATCTTAGGGTATTTCTAAAAATTCCAAGTCATTTCGAAGAGCTTAAAACATTTTAAGCGATTCCAAATTATTAAAAAAAATGCAGAGGTATTTTAAAACATTTCAAGGGATTTTATAGAGATTAAAAAGTTTTCAATGAATTTTTAAGGAGTTGAGTGATTTGAAGACATTTAAAATAACTTTCATTGGATTTAAAATAATTCTTTAGAATTTCATAAAATATGGAACGATCTTACAAGACTTTTAAGATTCAAAGATATTTTAAAAGATTCCATTGGTTTTTATAAGTTTTCCGAGGATTTCAATCATTTTAAGGATTTCATTTATTTAATCAAAGAATTTATTCGCAAGTGGTGACAGATTTCGAAATATTTCAAAGATTTTCAAACATTTCAAGGTTTTTAAAAATATCTTTAAGAATTTTAAAGATTTGTTGAAAGATTCCAAGAAATGTTCAATTGATTTCAATAATTTGAAGGGATAACAAAGAATTTTTAAGATTTTAGGGTATTTTTAAACGTTTCAATGAATTTTCAAGAGTTTAAAAAAATGTCAAAGCATTATAAAATATTTAAAAGCTTTTAGAGTATTTTTAAAAATTCCAAGGAACTTTCGATTTATTTCAGTAACTTAACTCTGCGCGGTCGCACTGTAATTTCACTGCTTCCGCGGTCGCACTGGGTCGAAAATGTTCACGTTCAGTTTTCAGCGTCCTAAATCTCTTTAAAATTTTTTAAAAAATTCACGCATACTTTGTAATCCTTCTAGAATGTGGACCCATGTTTCTTTAAGTGTAGAAGTTATTACATTTATTTTTATAAATTGGTATTTTGATGAAAATTGGCTGGGAATTTCAAAGTGAAATTTTCGCTGTAATTTTCAAGAGTTTCCAAACATTTCAAGGTATTTTCAAGAGATCAAAAAGTTTTAAAGGAATTTTTAAGGATTTTAATAATGTTAAGGCATTTAAATGAATTTTCGTTGGGATTTAAAAAATTCACGAAAATATCGGACGATCTGGAATGATTTTTAGGGATTAATTTAAGGGTTCAAATAATTTATTCATAAGAATTAGGATTTCGTAGTATTTCAAAGATTTAAAGAGATTTTCAAATATTTTTTGTAATTCACTTTGCATTGACCCTGGATTCTTATTAATTTATCTTGAATTCTTTTAAATTCTGTTAAGATGTTTGGAATTCTCTTGAATTCCTCCAAATTCACTCAATTTAATCAATGTTTTAGAATTTTTATAACCTTTGTTTAAGTCATATTTCAGTCTTTTAAACTCGCTTTCAATTCTTAACCATTTCGACCAATTATTTTGTATTTCTTGAATTTTTTCTAAACTCAATTCAAACTTGCTGAATCCAATGAGTTTTTTTTCTTCATATTTTTGAATTATTTTCAATTTACTTAATTTAAAAATTTTTCACCTTGCATTTTTATGAATTTTATAGAATTCTTCTAATTTCCCTTAAGTTCCTCGATATTCACTCCAATTTTACTTAAATCAATGGGCCTTTTTGAATTTTGCCCTATTTATTTGAATTATTTTGGAGTCCTATGAATCGTATTCTTTTAAATAATAATAATAATAATAATAATAAATTAGACTCGGGATTCACCTCGGAGGTCCGGGGTTCGATCCCTGAGCCGGTACCTCTAGAAATTTTTCAATGTACCTTTACCGAGGTTCTGGTGGTTCGGAACCCAACTTAAGCTGTAGGTCCCCCCATCGTGTACTTGACTGCAACCCAGTCCGTCAATGATGAGGTAAAAACCAGGCTTTGTCCAATATGTCTGGGCAGACTGCCCGCATCAGATCACTTGATTGCATTATAAAAATGCGCCCGTGACTGATGATATATACCGGGACAGCCCGTGCAAAATGATCAAATAAAAAAAATCCAACTCTAAGCAAAAATGCCTTCGACATGTTGGGCTGTATAAGCCTGTGAAATTTTTTTTATAATAATAATAAATAATCAATAATTTCTTCGAGTAAATTTGGCTGTGGCAATCCTGATAATAATAAATAAAACAATTAATAAATTTAAACTTTAAGTTGTTTTATTCAATTTATAAAATATTATGTATTAAAAATGTTACAAGCTTAGAATGTTCTTCTTTAAATATTGTCATGGGACATGACAAATTAGGCAGGGAAAAGTCAGGGAATTTTAAAAACTAAGTTTTGCGCCCATCCTGAATTGTTTTAAAATACAGCATTCTTTGTTGATTATCAGCACTAAAAGTGCTTAGAACTCTTTCAGACAAATTTAAATAAACAGAAAGTTGTTCGCTTATTTTTTAAATAAGGTAATCATTTCCGGTCTGCAAACGCCATAAAATTATCGAATTCCAGCACTTACACAAAATGTTTATAGTCTGTTCAGTTTCAAGTACAGAGTTGTATAACATACTACATTTTACGATAGAAACGCAGCCTTCGTGCTTGCAATTACACTTTTCTACGGAATTTCCTGGTGAAAGTTGTGCGCGTATAATGTCATTTGTTGCTCATATTCTTGCGGTGATATCATAGCATCCTCGACGTAGCAGAGACAATCGCAGGGCCATTGGCACAAGTTTGTGTCTTACAAACCTCACAATAACAAATTTTGAACTACAAAATTGTTTTCTTGGATATACATGAAAATTTGGTTGAATCCAAAAAATTTTCTGATCAGGATGATCGCAGGTCAGGTAAAATTTGGAAATCAGGGAAAAGTCATCAATTCATTAGTCCGGGAATGTCAGGAACTTGGGGAAAAAATGGTAAAAGACAGGGAATTTCCACAAGAAAGGATTTCAAGTAAAATAGTTTAAAATATTCAAGGATTGCACAGTCACTTTTACTGACTTTTTTCTTAAATCACTTTTTTAAATATAAAATCACTATAGTCATTTTTTTAAATTAAAAAAAATCACTCCAGTAAGTTTACTTTCAATAAATCAACCCGTGGGTTAACTTCTGTTGAATTCAGGTCAATATCTGAATTCTCTTCAATTCTTTTGAAACATTTTATGATATTTTAAAATATTTCAAGGATTTTTTAATAGATTTCAATAACTTTAAAGTATTCATAAGGAGTTTATGATTTTAGAGTATTTTGAAAATTGTTAAGGAATTTTCAAGAGCTTTGCAAAGTTTTGAGGGATTTAAAAATATTTCAAGGCATTCTCAAGTAATTTATAAATTTCCAAGAAATTATGATGATGTTATGATGTTTTAAAGAATTTCATAGAATTGTGGAAGATATGGAATGTTCTCTTGTAATTTCATGTAATTTTAATGAATTTCTAAGAATTTATTCACAAGAATTAAGAGTTCTCGTAAGATTTCAAAGATTTTAAGATATTCTAAGATATTTCTAAGGATTGAATAAAAAAAAGATTTTAGTATATTTTAAAAAATTCTGAGGAATTTTCAATTTATTCGAATAATTTAAAATGATTCCATCGTATTTGAAGGTTTTTATGATAATTTTAAAGATTAAAAATAATTTTGAAGATCTTTATAAAGTTTCAAGGGATTTCAAAGTATTTTAAATATTTTAGGAATTTTAAAAATTAATTTTAGTAATGTTAATGGAATTCAAAGGATTTGCATTATTTAAGGGCATTTTTAAGGCTTCCAAGGAATTTTTAATAGATGTGAAACATTTCAAGAGTTTTTAAAAGATTTTAAAAGATATTAAAAGATTTGAAGATTTTAAGACATTTTAAAATGTTGTTTGCAATTCATTTTAATTCACTTTTAATAAATTCTCCCTAAATTCTCATTAATTTATCATGAATTATTTATATTCTATTGAGTTTTCTGTAACTTTTGGAATTCACATGAATTCTGTTAAATTCACTCAATACTTTTAAATTCAAAAAACATTTTTCACACCATCAATACACATTGCACACTTGTCAATTTTAACAACTTTTGTTCACTTTTTCGGTTTAAATAGATCACTTTTTCACTTTTTGCTAGCGAATTACGCTGTATCAGTCCTGAAAATAATAAATTTTTTTTTTTTTAATTTGAATTAAAAATGGTTTTATTCCATTTATACAATATTCCATATTAGAAATGTCACAATAAAGGAGTTTTCGTCTGTAAATATTAATGGAGAGGGTGAATGAAAAATTCGTCATCAAAAATCTGGGAAAAGTCAGGGAATTCTGAAAAAAAGTCTTGCGTCCACCCTGTTGATTCAACAAAATATTTGATTGAGCTAACTGAATTTTTTGGATAAATCAACCAAACAGTTCATCTTCCAACATATTTAGCTAAAACAAGCAAATATTTTGTTGTAGATATGATAACCATATTGTATGATTAAACCAACAAAAATTTAGTTGGTGCTAAAATCGTTTTTTGAGTTCCTACATATTCTACAACAGTAAACGATCCCGTAAGACGATTTTCTCACTATTCATAAATCCCGTTCTTATAAAGCAAATGATAAAAAGGATATATGTATGTAAAGTTTTATTTTGCTTGAACTACTCTGATTTCCGAGTAAAATAGAAAAACAAAACCTTAAAGATTCTATACAAGGTCAAATTGTTCTCGTTCAAGTTACACATTAAAGTATTGCTATTCAACACTTATGCTTTTCCCATGCAAATCGGTGAAGTCGATTGATATAGAGTAGGCCGATCTACATTCTGGCAAATTGCCATTTTAATTCATACATTGATTCATGAGCTTGGTGAAATTATCTGCAAGTGGATCAAATGAATACTTTTTCGAGTCCAATGAACGGAATCGGTGAATAGAATTGGCATGTTTTTTTTTTAGAGTTGTGGTTTGATCCGTTTCGAAATTTTAAATTCGTGTCGTTTTGGACACGTCAAATCGTTTAAGGTTTCCCGTTAGATAACCGAAGTTAAGCAGCACATAGCTTGGCTATTCTCGGATGGGGGGCCGACTGGATGGAGGTGTGACTTCAGCAGATTTTGAAGCTATTCTCATGTGCTCAATATTACTAATTGTAGCCATTTGGACTGTAGATCTCAAATTTCTGATTACAGTTTTTGTTTAATCGCACCCACGCGTATTTCAGTCTTAAATAGAGGCAATAAATGTTTAACTGCAAAAGCACTTACTTCAAAGTACCGTGGAAAAACTTTCAAGCTTTGACATTTCACTTTGTGAAAGTGGAAAAATCAACATTAATCAAGCAAACTTAAAAATTATTTTGAAATATCGGAATTTTTAGAAATCAATATTTTAATTTTTCTAAATTCCACTCTTTCAAAAATAATTTGACATTAAAGCTGTGAAAGCGAAAACATGAGAAAGTAGGTATTTCAAATTTTTACGGAGTTGTTGATATTGAAGGATTTTTAAATTAAAATCTTGAGAACATTCCAAATTTAAAGAGATGGAAATTACAAAATGTTAAATTGTGAAAAGTTGACAAACTTCATTGTTCATTGTTTCCCATGCATTAACAAAAGATAGAAGTTCGATTGTCGCTCGTTGAACCGATTCTTGACTTGGGCCTCGGCTTGGGCAGGCTTCTTCATTTTTCATAATAATTTGAGAAAGAGGACATTTTAGACATTAATTTAGCAAAGTTTTAATTTATTCTAATTATTTGCCTGAGAAATGCAGAAAGTGTAAGTTGGGAACCGAAAATTGGTCAAAAACGGAAAATACTTCAAGTAAGGCTCAGTCGACACGAAATTTAATTAGCTTTCGAACGGTTTTTTTATATTTCTAACTCAATATCTCGCCGAGAGATCCACGAAAAAAGAGAGGCACGTTTCTAATACGATTTTTTTAGTGGGCTGACAATTCTGGCCAGTGCTGTAAAATTGTTTGCATAATAAAATACATAAAATTACAATAAAGTTCAACAATATAAAAATTGTAATTTTTGTAATAATTTGTAAAATTAGGTAAAGTAATATAATTCTGGCAAAAACATGTAGTTTGTAGTAAAAAAATGGAAAGTCCCAAAAATAATTTTACTATATAGTTACTAAAAGTTTTCTTCTAAAATTCAGACACTTTTCCAAAATTTTACATTTAAATTACAATTTTCACATTATTGTACTTTATTGTAATTCACTGTTTCTGATGAATTTTACTGGCCTTTAACGAAATTCTTCAAGAAAATTTAAGAAAGTTCAAAATCGAAAAGTGGCAAAGAATTGTTTCAGAATATTAAAAGTCTATTTTTACAAAATGCCCACACTCATATTTTTTGACATTTTTTTCTAATTCGATGTTTCATAGGAAGGAGTTGCTGTGAGTTTTATGCGGGTTAAACCATTTTTGTGTCCAGTAGAATTTTTTCAGTAAAATCTAATTATTATATTTTGTTCGAAAACAATGAAAGATAAAGAAATATGTTAAGATAAAAGTTTACGCATCTGAAAAAGTTCTATCTTACATCTTAAAAATGATGGGGTTTTCTAAATAATTTTCTTTTTTTGTTCTTAAAATATGAGGAAAGTAATTAACAAGATTTTGACAATAATTTTTTTAAATTATTTCTTGTTCTCAATATAATTATTTTAAGTAGAAAAGCTATAGGAATTCACTAATACTCACATGTTTTTTATCACTAAAGACTTTTTACCCCGGATTAAAAATTGATTTTTTCTAAATGGCTCCAGCAAAGATTTTGTTTTTTATCAGGAAAAAAAATTATGAGATACCTCAGATATAAGGACAAGAGAAACACTTCAACAGTTTTCTCAACTTTGGGTTGAAGTCATTTCATCGGAACCGTGGTGGGTTTTTTTGGGAAAATCTACTTTTTCTATTTTGAAACAAATTGCTGCTCTTTTTTTTTAATTTTCGGATTACTGTAGAAAAGTCAAATAAATTTAAACAGAATCGAAGAAGAAAGTTGAAATATCTGAATAAGGTCAAAAATGATAGAAATTGCTAGACTTTCTTTTTAACAGGCGTCAAAATTGAGATATTCATAATTCCAGAAAAAATGTTTATTTCTTAAATCGGAGAAATACGTTTTGCGACTTGAAGTATAGAACCTGCCTTATTTGAAATGAATTCGTTCACACGGAAAACATCTGTCCATAAAAAAGTCACGAATTAGTAGCTAGGTCTCGGATACGAGGACAATTTATCGGATATTGATAGACTTTCATCAATAATTTTCGAACTTTAAGAAAGAATTGAAGAAGTCGATGTGAAAATTGGAAAACGTATCACCACTTTTTTCCGTTCATAATTACAAAAATATTACTAATGATTGGGAAAAAATCTCAGAGACCTATAGGTTCTCTAGACGCTCTTGGTCTCAAATGAACTAAGGAACGTTTATGCGCTAATAAATTTTTACAATTACAAAAATATTTTTTTTTGCAAAAATGTTATTTGTAGTGTAGTAAGTGTTTTAGAACTGAGAACGGTAGGTTATACTTTATATTGTTGGTAGCCTGGACGACAAAATCTAGCGCAGATATGCAGATGAAAGAATCTCTCAAGCGGGTCATATCTCCCTCTTCCATCTTGCAGGGTCGCATCTTCACAGTACGCACCTGTCTCTTAACACTTAATTGAATCTTCTCTGACGGGTCATATTGGTCAGGTCATTGGCTTATACGATTTCACTCATCACGCACGTGTTCCACTGACCTGAATCCAGAGTCAGGATTTTCTTAGCCTTTTTTTCCCCTTTCCAATCGCAAATCAGCCGAGTATGTACTTGGCCGATTGTCAGGATGATATTTCGTCTCCCACGCTATTAAATCTTGCTTGGTATACCATGAACTTTTATTGCACTTGTTCTTCTTCTTTGCATTCATGATTGTTAAGCAGTTACGTGTCCGGTGTTTAACTATAGCATGCATCTCGTATTCGTAGTTATGAGTACGCACAGTGCACTTATAAATATTTTCATGTCCGGGAAGTTACAAGTGCTACCTTGGAATGTCAAACGCGCTTTATTTTCAAACCCATCGTTTAAGAATTGAAAAAGAAATTCAAAATAGTCCAAATGATTCATTTTTGAAAAAAAAAAAACAGAAATTATTCTAATCTTTTTCCAAGTTCGTCAAATGTTTACAACTTCACATTTAAAAAATTGATAGTTGAGCAATGTTGTAAGATTACAGCATTCAGATTCTAAAGTTTATAATAAAAGCTTGAAGATTTTATGCATTGGGACGAAAATAGTCAACAAAAATCAAAAACCATTAAAAAGAATTCGAAGTTACATTGTTTTCAAAGAAAGGTTATTTATTATTACTTGACAGAAAGAAATGAAATTGAGTACAAAAATATATGGCTGGGGGTACGCAACACGAAATGTCTAGGGCTACCCGAATGTGACATATTGCAATAAAACTGCTATAAATGCGAAAATACGTAAAATTATTGAACGAAAATTGCAGGTCCTCTAGTTGGGCAGAGCATTTATGTTTCAATCTTAACCAAAATCAAAACTAATCTAATATTTTGTGTAATTTCGAAAATATTTAGAAGAAGTTTGGTCCATGTTTCACAAAATTAAGGAAATGTGTAGATCGGATTTTCTTTTAAGATAATGAGAAATATGAGTCCCTATTTTCGAAATTACACTTTGGGAGAATTTTCAAACATAACATTATTGATTTATCTATGAATCGCAGAAATAGTACAGTTTATTCAAAATCATGAGTTGTTGGAGCTACTCGAATCTCTGCTACTCATAACTGTACGGAAAAGTGCTTTTTTCTCAAAACGGTAAAATAATTATTTTTTATTTCCTTTGAAAACCAGAATATTTAAGAGTTAAAAGATTATGTGACTTGAAATTGCACTACCTGTATGATTTGAAATAGATTCTTTTAAATCTCGAATGTAGGTCTTTAAAAATTTTATAACTTGGTATAAGTTAGCCCAGTATTGATAATGATGCTATAAATTGGCACCTATTATTTTCACATCAACTTCGTTACATCACGGTGTAGGCGTAAAATACGAGGATCATACATCATCCACTTCCGCCCCTGCTCTCATACGGGTATGTAGTAATATATTCCATGCGTGTCGCACATACTCTTTAAAGCGCCATCGTAGATTTATACACACATCCGTATATAGCTATACATATAGGTGTGGCTGTAGTTAAACTGAGTTGCAGACGTATTTGGTTACGAATAAGGCTACGCCATTCATAGATCTGCGTAGGCAAATTTCCTAACAAAAGATAACGCTCCTCCATTAGAAACATCAAGGAGAAAAATGGATTTTCACACTTAACATCTAGATAATTAGGGGTAATGTATTTAATGTTTTATTATAGAACATCATGAAATGCAGCAAAACATTGATGGACACAGTGAGTAATAAGATAATCCTTAAAGAATGTGGTGTATAGGAGACACTAGTTGACACATCTGTGAAAGACCTTTTTTGAGATGGTTTGGGCATGTTGAGAAAATAAAAGATAAACGATTAATGAAACAAGTGTATTTAGGTAAAGTAAATGACAGTGTGCTCAAAGGCAGATCACGAAAAGAATAGTTTGAATTTGTAAATGAAACCCTAATTCGAAGAGACATAAGAAGCCATAGAAACACAAGAGCTTGCATTAAAAAATGCATGGACGTGAAGGAAGCTAGATAGGTATGTCAGGACAGAAAAAATGTGGAAACTTGGAACTATATAAAAAGGGTCAATGCCTTTGTATTTTTCATCTATTTTCACAGGAAAAACAAAACGTAATATTTACAGCGATTTCAGAGTAATCTTTACTTGCAACAAAAATTACCTTCACGTGTCAAGATTTACCCAACACATTGGAAGTGGTTACCATGTCAACTCTATGGAATCTTTTTTTGTTACTGTGCGAAAAAATTCAAATTTATCCATATGAAAATTACCCGCAACAAAAATTCGCTTCTGTTTTTTCTGTGGTATAATTTCTAAGTATTTCTTTTTTGTTATGTCAAAATACGCTTTTTTCACTATAAAAATCAGAAGATGATAAATTATTGTTTAAATGGACACTTAGCTAAAAGGTTAACAATTCCGTTATTCCGTTTAATAATATTTGTGAAGCAGATGTTAACCGGATGTTTCTATTTTGTTTCGCCGTTGGGCTGATCGAAGCCGATGACATGCGAGAAGTCTTATCTTCTTCTCGAAGGAATTCACATAATACAAGCTTGTAATACCAGTTATACAACGGTCCATGCATGCAGTGAAAGAAATTAAACAAGAAATTATTTTTTTCCATACATAAACTGAGTTATTTTTACATAGTCGAAATTCATAATCTGTAAAGACATATACACATAAAGTGCAGTTAGTTTGACCTAAAGTTCGAATTGCTTCTCAAAAAGACACGATAATTTTGACTGTAATTGTTTCGTTGAAATTTTAGTTTCTATGTAATTAAGATCGTCATTGTCAAAAAACACTTACTAAATGAAGGAAATAATAGAAGATTACAGTCAGACCGTGCAAGAAGTTTTATTGCAAGAAAAAAATTACAATTGGTTAGGTTGAATATTATGCTCTTGACGCATGTTGCGTGGTTCAAAAAACGCGCCAATCTCTGTTGCCCCTTGGATTCCTCTAAAATTACCCTCAGAATATCGGTGGTAAGTTGGCGAGGCTATTATTTACCTGGAATGTCTGCAATTTTAATGACTAAAGTATAGAGCATTACAATTTCTGATATTAAACGGCATAAATGATTTAAATGACGTATTACTATGCATTTATCGCATATTTATTTTTATATCAATAAGTTGTCATTATTTTTAATGATCAGTGGAATTATATAATTTTCTTCGGAATTAGTCAAATAATAGTTTCATTAAAAATTAGTTTTCCATTACAATATCTATATATAGTAAACTATCGTAAATATAATTGATGGTTCAAAGATAAAATTTCTCAAGTTACATCAAAAGTTTCGTAATAAACATTTAACTTCTGGGTACTACATGAACTATAGAGATAATAAATCATGGCTACTTTAAACGAGATCTTTTATATGCTATTATATCAATATTAGAATTAAAATTTATGATGAAAAAAATATACGATTAGACAGGGACGTAGAAATCCAAGGATCTACATCTGATAAATTGATCCATAAGTTTGACATCTGAGTAAAAGAAACTTTTAAAAAACAATGCAAAACAATTTCCTAACAGGTGGGTGTTTTAATAAAACGTTTGATTTTTTTAAAATTCTTCATATGTTGTAATGATTTTATCTATACAGGAACTTTGACCGCTTTTATGTTTGATTGAATGATACGTCCCGTGCGGAAATTTCCCTATTTGAAGTTGGGTGCCGATGGTGTCCCTATCATAATATCTAGCCTAGAAAAAACTGTGTGGGGCCTCTATCAGAATATCTAGTCCAGAAAAAACTGATGGGTGCCCCACCAGGTTCTAGTGAAGAATTTCGTGCCTCGTATAGGTGTGGAAAATCTATCTTATCCTGTCTTTTTTTAAAGAAAAAATTCCGTTTTTATGAAAAACTGTAAATGTTCAGAAAAAATTATATTTCTTGTCATTATAAAAAGTTTTAAAGTAGTCTAAAACGGCAAAAAACGAAATATTACAGGAAGAAAAATTTCAATCGATTTCAATTACTTATTTAAAAATTATTATTGATATTCCTGCTAACAGTTCGTTTATTTTAGATGTACATAATGTCGTATAATAATAAATATTTAATTAGAAAAAGAGGGTTCAAAATTTTTTGATCTGTAGCTTATGAGTATGGCTTTTTCATCAACTATCAACTCGAAGGCTTAGGGTAATGTTTAAGACTCCCGACTGCTAGGCGATAGATTTAGGTATAGATGTATGTAGGTGTTCGATACTTGATAGCGTTAGAAATTTTATTTGCAATATAATGTTTAAAAATATAATATATGTATTGACTCTAAATAGGACCATTAATATTAAAAGTAAAAATACTTGCAATCAATTAATATTTATTTTTTGAATACATTTTTGTCCTATAAATTCAATATTCATTACGTAATAGAAAGGGTCTAGACGGGGCCCTACTAATCATCGGGCGATAAAAGGCACTCTCGTTAGGGCCTGCTTATAACTTCTAGCTAGAACCTTGGTAAAACAGCGTTACAGAACTAGTCAGGCCCTCTCCATTTTCCCCGACGAGCGCCCGATTAGAAATAGGGAAATCTATCCAGAGCCCTACTGAACCCCGTTCGGAATTTCTACATGGGACTTTTCTATGGGAAAAAGTTGTCGGACAAAATACTTAAATTTCTGAGACTCTTTGAATCGTCGTATGGCGATTTCTCCAGATACTGGGACAAACGCGTGAGGAATTCGTGTATTACATGTACTAAGATCGCGGGAGGGCAAATACGTTATTTAGCACGGAAGCATGCAGAACGTACATATATAAGTATTATGCTACAAGTCAGGGTCGAATCAACGTTTGTGTTTATTTCTTGTATCACATATTCATATATAAAGTGAACTAGTTTTCAAACCAGTCTTGGTGTTTAAAAAAACATTTTTCATTTTATTCTATTTTTTTGTCTCGCTGAATTCAGGAGCTAGCTTTAACGGTTTTAATTATGATGCTACTAAAACTAAACAAGTTGAATTGAAAACTGTTTTATTATTAATTACATCGAAATATAATATTTGATTAAATCAACCAGTTTCCGGTTAAGAATAATATACATTAGAGATTCATTTTTGTTTTATTAACAGATTTAACATACAAAGTAGAGGGATGCTTAATCAGGGGGGCCGAAAAACTTAATTTTCGAAATCCATGACTTTTCCCTGTTTTTTCCCTGCAGAATTTTTCTTTTTTTCCTGACCGTATTAATATTCAAAGACCAGCTTTTAAGGCTTTTAACTGTTTTATCATTGAATCTTTAATAACCGGAATAAGACAATTTCAGATTATAATTTAAAAAATCTAAATTTATTTATTTACTTCAACCAAAATATATGCCTTACATACCATAAATGATGCATTTTTAATGCAAAAGGACACATTTTCAAAGAAATCATTAAATTATCAACGAACTTGTCAAATTTCCTAACAAAAAATATTAAACTTCAACAAATGTTGAAAAATATGAGTTTTTAACAAAATACTAGAATTTTCAACGAAATCATAAATTAAAAAGAAAATTTTAACCGAATACTTCAATTGTGTACCTAAAAAGATGAATATTCATGCAAATAGTTGAATTTGTCCACCAAAGAGTTCAATTTTCAACAACATAATTCGATTTTCAGCTATTGAATTCTTATCAAAATAATTCAATTTTAATTAATTTAATATAATTAATCTACAAAAATGAATTAGGAACAACAAAATATAATATTTGATAATTCTGTTTATATATATTCAACAAAACAGTCCAATATTCAGCTAAAGAGATGAATTTTCAACTAAAACGGTCAATCTTCCAACCAGAAAAATTAACATTTGACCAAAACACCTTGATTTTTCAGACAGGAAAGAATAAAAATTCATTCAATCTACAACAAAAACAGGATTTTGTAACCAAATTGTTTAAAAATATTGAATTTCTACTAAAACAGCTTAATTTTTAAACAAAAAGACGAATTTTCAAAAAAAAATTAGTTGGATTTTTAGCGAAGAAAAAGTTTAGTTGAATTTTCAATTCCCAACTATGAATTTTCTACAGAAATTGTTGAATGTTCAAACAAAAAAAAAACGAATTTTTAACAAAGTACTTAAATTTTCAACCAAATTGTATACAACCTTAACAAAATTCTTGATTTTTCAACCAAGTAATAAAATTTATAACTAAAAATATATTCATCAGAAGTAACCCAGGTAGAAATACACCACTGGCCCAGTACTGCCTGCCGGAGTTCCAGTACTGGCTGGCTGTACTGGGCCAGTACTAGTTTGTAATGCTTTGCGGTACTGGCGTGCCAGCACTGGCGCAGTACTGGCAAACCGCTGGCGTACGAAAATGCCGAAGTTCATTTTAAAAATAATAAAACATTATTTAATTGTTTTAAAGACCATCCATTCATCATCATGATACGACTGCATATCGTCCGAATATTATTTGTAATTACAAAAATATAATTTTCAAACTATTTGTTTAATGTTAATACCCACTATTTCCATAATCTTAAGATATAACAAAAAAGATATTTGAAAAATAAATAATAATTGACTGCGAGTATTTTGTCAATACATGTTAATGGCACTGCTTAGAATGAATACATATATTACATTTTTAAACATTATATTACAAATAAAATTTCTAACGCTAAGGAGGGTCGAACCTACATATCTATACCTAAATCTATCGCCTAGCAGTCGGGAGTGCTAACCACTGCGCTAAACCAAGTTAAAACTTGGTGAAAAAGCCATCCTCATAAGCTACAGTTCAGAAAAGTTAAAGCACCAAATTTTGAGCTCTCTTTTTCTAATTATTTATTATTATACGACGTTATGTAAATGTAAAATACACGAACTTCTAACAGGAATATCAATAAAATAATTATTAAATAAATAATTTAAATCGACTACAATTTTTCTTCGTATAATATTTTATTTTTTCGCGTTTTAGACCATTTTAAAAGTTCTGATAATAACATTTAATTAGAATTTAAAATTTGTATCAACGGAACTTAGAAATTTTACCAAGTTTCGCAAATATTTTTTTAATAACAATTTTCCTTAAACCTTCGTGTAACGTTTTGCTTTTTAGGTGTTTAAGACTATTCTACAACGACTAAGACATACATCTAATGTAACTTTTTCTGAAAATTTAAAACTTTTCATGGAGGTGGAACTTAGAATATTTTCCTTAAAAAAAGTAATAGAAAAAAAATGTTTTAACCTTAATTGTATAGTCAATTTCTCGACATTTCAAAACACCCTCACAACATTTATAGAAGTGTTTTTTTTTAAGTCTATTTTTGTTCTACTGGCATAGTGCTGCCCCGGTAGTGCAGCCAACGTTCTGCCAGTACTGGGAGAACCACCGGCTGTCTGTATTGGTGGGCAGTACTGGACCAGTACTGCGCCGGTGGTGAACTCCGGCACACTACCGACATTTCCACCTGGGAAGCAACAGCAAAAATAATAAATAGAAATAGAAATACAAGACAGATAAATTGGTGACAAGAATCAAGAATATTATATCAGGTTCCCCGCAAAACTCCATTTTTAAAATTCTTTTATGTTTTTCTGACAAATTTTGCATTTCCCCTGACCATTAATATTGAATTAGGATTCCAAATTAAAATAAAAAAAAAATCAAATTTATTATCATTGAAAGTTATTTAAACTGCCTCTCATATAAATTACCTGACTTCTGCAAGGCTTTTTTAAATTCAGGCCTTTTCTCTGATTTCCAGGTTTTTCCTTACTCGCGGCCACATTGATAATTTTTTGTAAAATATTTGAAATCACCTGAAATTAGAGAAATTTAAATACAATAATTAAAAATGTTTGTATGCCTTTTGAAAATTAAATTTCTATTAGAAAGTGTGGTCAGGGCCTTCTTGTTATCTTATAACGCCCCTGATTTGAAACTCAAGGGCCCCTGGCATTCATGTCACTAGGAGCGGTGATTTCAATGCTCGCTGTGATAGGACAGACGATGTCGGTGTGGTAGCCGGACAGATACGTTTATTTTCACTCCGTGTACTTACTCTGACGCGATTTTGCTAATTGATTGTCGGATTTTTTCTCTTCCGCCGCATTTATCATTGCACAAGACAAAAATATTTGGAATTTTTCCAATGACCCACATAATTTCATCACGTCAACAAATCAAATATCTGGCGGGATGTAATAACAGATTTTCTTTCTAGCTTCTTAAAATTAACAATAGTCCTTGGTCAGTCACCGTCATGAGATTGCACACAAAATGAAAGCAAACAGTCTTTGCAGACTGGTATTCAGATCTAAGATAATTTGGAAAGATGTTGCACGCTTATTATGCAACTCTTGATAAATTCTCATATCAATTAATTCACATATTCTCACTATATTTCTGAAATATTTATTTTATTCTATGTACTTTATTAGTGCCTAATATATTTTTTTTTCATGCTTTAAAGCTCAATAAATACACATGCATATATAAACACCACCCAGATCTTGGATTTTTAAAATATGCGGCATCTATTTATAGATATTAAGCCGTACAAATTTGTATGTTAATTTTCTAAAACTTAGATTATGAAACTTAAAATCTATATTTTACGGTCTATATAATATCTATAGATTACTGTCCGAAATTTTCAAATTCGAGAACATAAACGGTATAATCCATTTTTCTAAGTGCATCGTAACCTATCACATTAAGCCTAGATACATGAAATAAAATGATAAAGGCCAGATTTTATTTTTGTTTCAAAATCAGTTCATTTTAAAATATATGAACTATAGTTTATGAAAACTGGTATAGAAGTAAGAAATGTCTTATCGAATGATCTAATATGATATAATAATAATAATTATTATTATTATTAATAATAAATTAAACTGAGCCTCGGTGGCTCAGTTGGTTAGACACTTGGACTTCACCTTCAGAGGTCCGGGATTCGATCCCTGAGCCGGTACCTCTAGAAATTTTTCAATTTACCTTTACCGAGGTTCTGGTGGTTCGGAACCCACCTTAAGTTGTAGGTCCCCCCATCGTGTACTTGACTGCAACCCAGTCCGTCAATGATGGGGTCAAACCAGGCTTTGTTCAATATGTCTGGGCAGACTGCTCTCATCAGATCACTTGATTGCATTATAAAAATGCGTCCGTGACTGATGATATATACCGGGACAGCCCCGTGCAAAAATGACCAAATAAAAATCCATCTCTAACCAAAAATGCCTTCGACATGTTGGGCAGTATAAGCCTGTGACAACATTTCAACACTGAAATGTTTATAATAATAATAATAATAATAATTAGTAATAATTAGTTAGACACTTGGACTTCACCTCAGAGGTCCGGGGTTCGATCCCTGAGCCGGTACCTCTGGAAATTTTTCAATGTACCTTTACCGAGGTTCTGGTGGTTCGGAACCCGCCTTAAGCTGTAGGTCCCCCCATCGTGTACTTGACTGCAACCCAGTCCGTCAATGATGGGGCAAAAACCAGGCTTTGTCCAATATGTCTGGGCAGACTGCTCTCATCAGATCACTTGATTGCATTATAAAAATGCGTCCGTGACTGATGATATATACCGGGAGAGCCCCGTTCAAAATGATCAAATAGAAATCCAACTCTAACCAAAAATGCCACACATATTCATTATGAGAATCTATAGGGGAAATTCATCATTTAGATACTGTGGAAATAACCCCATTTGGCCCTGTTACAAGTCGGGGACTGATCGGGGGCTAGTCGAGTTATTAATTTTGACAAAGTACTCAGTCGGGAACTAGTTGGGCTTTCTGTTGTCAAAATTTCAGTCGGGGCCTGGTCGGTTGTTGGTCAGGGGCTGGTCGGGCCTTTTTGTTCACTAATTTCCGTGCGGCTAATCTTCAGGCTCTGGTCGGGAGCTAGTGGGGCTCTGGTCGAGTTATTCTTATGTTTGAGTTTTCGAAGAGGTCTTATTAAATGAGTTAATATCTAAAAAAAAGCGTAATGATTCTTTTATTCTAAAATACTAAGAATATATTTAACAATCATTTTTTTTTAATGTTTCAGTTTTTAGAATAACCTGATCTTACAATTTTTTTCGTTTCCATAAGAAAAAGTTTGTAAGTTCAAACACAACTTACGTATTTAAAATGTATATTTTTCAAACAAGTTCTCATTTATTACCCATATAATGAATTTAAAAAAAAGGAAATACGATTCTCCCGAAGAAAATAGTCTTCACGGTGATTTCCAAAGACCGAGTATATATCGACTGTACACTGTTAGAAAAATCTGCACGAGGTTTAATATACATGTATGTGAAGCAAATATGCAATACCCACTACTCAAATGTAACATACATTGGTGTGGTAAATTTAAAATACATGTGTATTAAACTGAGTATACAGGTCAGTATAGCAGTATAGTAATGTGCGTGGAAACTCAACGTGCTTTGATTTCTTTAAATCTTGTCAAATATTCTCAATTAAGTTAATAATCTAGAATTTGTCGACTGATTTGTTGTTATTTATTATGAAAGTGCAATGTACGGGTGAAACTTTTTCATAATTTCGCTTTAAACAGTCAAAATGTAAGGCGAACACAGTTAATTCTAGGTTAGGTCTGTTATTTATTTGTTTAATTGAATTTTTCGACTGGAAATACAATTTTATATCTGGTTAACAGGAAGAATGTATCACGTTTTATTATTTACAATCGAAAATTACTGCTAAATATATTTTGAATATGTGAAAAATGGAATTATCTGATTTTTCTTGTAAGTGATCAACATTAATTTATATGACACTTAATATAGTCGCCCTTAATGGTGATTTCATATGCTTTATATATTAATTTAAATACATATGGGTACTTGTAACCGATCAGGCCCTGGTTAGGATAAGTCGGGACACCTGACTAGCCCTGACTAATCTACCGTGACGCTACTGTGGCTTTAAGTGGGGTCAACTGGTCGGGAACCAGACTAGTTCCCCATTTGAATTTCTACGCGGGATTTAGAGCAACGTGAAGTGTTGTTTTCAAACTGTCAGTCACCTGTCAAGATGATTTCGTCGAGCGTTATTTGGGTGAAATAGATGTTGATAAACAGGTAAGTTTTAATAATATTTACCTAACTTTTAATTTCCTCCCATTTATCACTGAGTATTTTAGTGTCTTGAAATAAAAATTTTACTTGGCGTGGTATAATTTCCAAATCTTAGGTTAGTCAAATACGACATGACATTCAAACCACTAAAGACGGTATGTAAAAACTAAGTTGTGACCGTCTACATCGAAATTGATGCCTGTGTATATGTAGACGGTCATGACTTTTTCTATACATCCCGGCTTTAGTTTAAATATCGAAGGCGATGACTAACCTAACATTTGGAAGTTGCATTAGGAAGTTATAATTTTTTTCTAAGTGACTAGTACGTACTGTTAAATGAAAGAAAGTTGAAAATTAGATAAATATAATTTAAATTATTTTGCTTATTAACAATTATTTAGTTTAATATCACAAAGCGAATTATTACTTTGACAGGTGTTCAGGTGGCTGACAGCGCGGTTCAGCACTCCACAACTCTCGGCATGAGCCAAAATTGAGTCTCCAAATGATACATTCCCCTAGATGCCTAGGTGTGCAACTACGTTCAGAGGAATAAATTTGAGACTGAAAATTCTCTCAAATGCTCATTGGGATAGCGGACGTGATTTAGATAGCGCTTCCACGTGCTAAGATTTAGGGAAACTGAATTCGACGACAAATATTCCCCTATCAGCCCATGTCCGGCACTATTCAGAAAGTGGACTATACTACAGTATTCTATTATATATTGTTTATTTTCATGACAGGAGGAAAACTTTGTTAATACAGTGAAACTCTAAGACTTAGCCGGTTTCGGGGCTGGAAGAGGTGGGGATAGAGTGCCGTTTCGTAGAAAACGCTTTGTTTGTTCACGTCTGATAGAGCGCTGCTTACCCCGCGCAACTCCTTTTACTACTACTAGCGGCGCGGCGTCAATTCTCGGAAGGACTATATCAGGGGATCCAATCTCTGGTGGTCACTGTATTTGAAATACAACAGTAATGTACATGATATATTTTTTCGCGTCTTCGAGATGCGTCGATTGCTTCATTGAAAACCTTTCATGACCTTCGATAACTTACCGATATACGAGTATTTTTAAAATTTGTTAAAATAATTATTTAGCTTGTTTATAATCGGATTTTTTATGGAGTGTTAAAGTTTAAAAAAAGTTACATTGTGTCTATAATGAAAACTTTTGTTTTGATTTTTAATACAATACCACCGTAACTTTAAAGTTGTTAATTGTAACGTAACACATCGATTGATATTTGTATGGAGAATAGACATTAGAAGACCAAACTTGTGGAACTGAAAATGAACACTTTTCTGTTGCTAGAAGTACGCACACCAACATGTGAAAGATCACACTTACGTATAGTTCAAAACTTCCCGTCCGTGGCGTGCTAACCGCACTTTAAAAAAATATGGCCGCCGATGTGAAGGCGAGTCAAATGTATATAAATAATGATTGAACAATTAATAGTTTGTGAATAAATGCAAGGATGTTACAATTAAAAATCGCTGTATAAAAGCGAAAGTTTCCAATAAATGTGGTTTCAAGTGTATAGTTTACAATACTTTCAGAGTGTTGATACCTACCTCTTCCATGGCGAATAATTTTTTATTCCACAAACATTTTACAAAATCTTGTCTGATTATTAATTATTTATTTGTTAAAGCGACCTGTCAAAACAAAACAATTGAGGCGGCCATATTTTTTTAAGTGCGGTTGGCACGCCATGCTCGGAAAGTTTTGAACTATACGTAAGTGTTATTACACCATTAAGCCATTTCCCTTTCGGGGTAGGCGTGACTCACTCGGCAGGGGAAAGGAGTAGTGTGTGGATGGGATAGAGATTTTTCAGATTGAT
>NC_046658.1:118572138-118578427 GCF_010883055.1 Belonocnema kinseyi
GAAAATGTCAAGCAACTAAAACAGATCAGTTTTCAATCATACATTTGTACCCCCAATTAGAAAAAAATTGAATTTTCCACCGAATAAAAAGTATTTTTAAATCTATATATATATATATATATATATATACACACATATGTACATATATATACACATACATACACATATATACATACACATACATACATACACATACATACATATACATCCCCTCTTGTGTGTTTATTTAAGCCTGTATCATTGAATTTACAATAAAAAGCGATCCCCCCCCCCCGGCCCGGTTCAAAATTTCGGCGTTATTTTTAGTTTGTAGGTTTAAATTTCCTTTGTTTTCTTTCAAAGTGACCGTTTTTGGTCAAGTCAATGCATTACAAATTGGTCTTCTTATATCTATACTCCAGGGATACTTTAATGAGCTCTCTGGTTTTTTGAAAATAAGATTTTCGGTATAACAGAAACATAAGCTTGGAAAATACTGAAAGTGTTTCGTTTTTTTGACCTCCCTCTACAAAGAAGCAAAATGCTCATAAAATATGCATAAATGAGTCTACACCAATAGTAAATACATATATATTACTTCGCAACGGTATTTTACTAATCTAATAGAATCGTTCAAGAACGCGGAAAAGAATTTTTCTTACATCTTTTAGGACTAGTATCCCGCATGGAAAAATTTAATTTTGAATCATGCTGAAGATTGCAGTACAGTTTTCAGCACGCCTGTATATTCCAAGGAACCCAGGCGGAAAAATTATATATATTTTATATATAGTGTGAAGCTTTATATATAATATTCAGTTATTTTATACAAAAAATGTATAAAATAAATGAATATTATATATAATACGTTACACTATGAATAAACTATACATAATATTTTTGCCTGGGAATACTACAGCCTGGCGCTATATCTTAGATAGCTAGAATAGATAATAATAATAATTTACAGGTGTTAAGATTGTAGGCGGTAATTAAATTGAAATATCAAGAAACGCAAGGAAAATTTCATACTTGACCTTCAAATGCATTATGCGGATTTCAGGGAAATTCATTTTCTCTATACCAGATGAAGAAGTAGCTATCGCAAGTATATATAATATATATTTCTATGCGAACGAAAAGATTTCCATGTTTAAACATAATAAAATTAAACACAGTCTGTCGCGATCTACGAGAAGATTTCATATAAAATATAAATTTTTAACTTAAACAAACGAAACGTCAATATTAAAAGGAATTTAAGTCTTTCACAATAATTCACATTTTTTCTTAAAAAATTATCAATTTGTTAAATTTTCACAAAGAAAGAAATTTACTTACAAATTTATATCTGCTCTAATCTCGAAATAAATGGCTTTGTTGCCGTTGCATACCCATGATTGTTGGCCATCTAATTTGATAGTGCATGCATCTACAAATCAATTTAATGGCCTTTAATAGCTATAATACACATTTAAAAATAACTTTTTGAGCAATAATTTATATAGAAAAATACAAATTAACAATGGTGTATGAATATAGTTTTTCTAAGTAACGAAACCAATACTCACTTATAGTTTCGTTTATATCTTTATAAAGAGGTTTGTCACATTCAGAAATGGATATGAAATAGAAAAGACAAAAAGTAAAAATATCATGGTTCTTAACGTTGAACGATTTTTCAATTAATCTTCTTTTAAGCTGCGTGCAACTTAATATCTGACGCAATGTTTAACCTTTCCTTTTTTATGACGATTGTAAAATGTGGCAGTAATGATCACATTTAATGAGCTTCACATGTTTACTCATACTCATACATACAAAAAATTGGAATATCCAAGTCATGTGTAACATGTTCACAATGCAAATACACACTGAGTTGGTCCCACTACATTTTTATTCGCAATGCAGATAAAATCAAGTTTATATCTGTTTTTTTTTTTCGTTGAGCAGAACAAATGAGGTAAAAATTCATAAAAATCTAAAAAAAATTTAATCTAAAATAATTTAACAGAACTTTAATTTGGCAGAAATGAAAAATATTTCTATTTATTTCGAATTTTCAAAACTTATCCTTGCTATTATATATAAAATACTAAATACTGAATCCAGATTCGACTGTATAGTTGAATTTTGAAACATGAAGATTAATTTTCTACTCAAAAACAAGAAATTTCAACAAATTACATACATTTTCAACAAAATAGTTAAGTTTTTAAACAAATAAAAAACAAAAATTTAACCAAAAATAGAACAGGTAAATTTTCATCAAAAAAAATTAATTTTAATTTAAAAAAACGGTTTTTTATCAAATTGTTGATATTTCAAGAGAAAATCAATTCTATAAAAAAAATTTGAATTAATTTTGAACTCGAAAATATAAAGTCTTAAAGAAAGTTAATTTTTAACTAAATAGTTAAATTGTCAGTTCAAAGATTAATTTTGAACCCGAAAAAGAATTTTTCAAAGCAGTTCACTTTTGACTAAATAAAATAATTATTAACTAAAATGATAAATCATTAACTGAAAATATATTAATATTAGAAAAAAAATTTTTTGTCTTATAATAAGATGTTAGTTGAGTGATGTTATTTGTCTGAGTAATATAATAAATTATAAAATAAAAAGATGATATTCATTTGACTTACATTTCTTACATTTCTCCTCGTCAGGACAATCAATTATTTAAAAAGTTCCATTCAAATCAACAGATTTACAATAGTTGTATGTAGTAAGAACATGTTAGGTTCTCTATCTTGATCTCTTTTTCTTATGAGTCCAATCTGTTTATATTGTTAATAATTAAAATTAATCATCTTTACTGATTTCATGAAAAATAGTTTTCAACTAAGCAGTTAAATTTGCCACATCATTTATGTAAATATTGTTACAATTTCTGACAAAGTAGGGATGATTCCATATACTTTTTACTTTTGGCAATATAAATCATGTTCTTCGAAAATTTTCCAATAATATTGAAAATGGTTTACAATGATGAGAAAATTCATTTTCTAAAAACACTCAATACACCTTTATTTTGTATAGATTTAATGTTCAATTCTTGGATAATGTGGACGCACTCAAAAATAAGAAAATTCAGCTCTCATGCAAAACTTAGAAATAATTAAAAAATTGGTAGAAACTGAATTTTCACAAATACTTAAATTTGCTATCGAAACCTCAAATTTAAAACTACCTCCTTGAATAAAAAGTATGCTTTTCTGTGCTAGATATAAATACTTTAAAACGTAGGTTATAACGTGCAGTTTGACGCAATGAGTTACGCATATGTCGTACTTTTTATGATAATAGATAAAGAACAAATATGCTTCACGGACTCTAATTCAGGTGACGAATGTTTTCGATTAATTCAATATCATTAACATAAATTATTCTTTGATTGGTGCTTTACTATCAATTTTTCTGTAATCGTAACCGTATTCCGTTTTCAATTAAAAAATTTTAATTTGTACAAAATTCCTGTTTTACAGTATTTTATATGTAATTTCTTAATGTCCATCCGTGCATCATCCAGTGATTAAAAATAAAGAAAAGTGAGGAAATTTAATTTTTGAAACACCATGCTGGAAGCTTTTATTTGAGTTCGGGTTTCTTCGGGCGGGGATGGTTCAAATTGAAGCTCCTAGAAAGTAATTCCCAGAATTGGGTATTTCGATAACGATTATTTTAATTTTTGGCTAGTCATTCCGAATTTAAAGACGAAGAGACACCTGCGGGTATTATTTAATTTTAATTAGTAAAATATGGCCCCTTCCTTATATGCTAAAAATATGCATTTCATGAAATCTACGCAAAATGTGTTGTACTGTATATAATAATTATATAATAACTTATATAACTTATAATAACTTAGGACCATAAAAAAGTTTTTTTAGTGAATTTTATTTAATTCCCAATTGTTTACACTTAACGATTTCTTAACATTGGTTGCTTATTTAAAATTTAACTTAAGCTTATTTATGGTATTTACAGTCGTAGCCGATTAATTTCTTCTTCTTGTCTTTTTTTTTAGTTGCACAGAGAGCTGCAAAATAGTTATATTTTTTGTAAAAATTTGAATCGAAAAGCAAATAATGAAGTTCAATTTTACAAAGGAGATGGAGAAAGATACCAATGTGTCTCGACTGATTCATGCACATTTTTCAGTTCAATAGTTCTAATTTTTTCAAATAAATGTTCATAGAAATAAATTTACTTACTGAGACCATCTCCTCTTTTAGCAAATTGAGGCGATTTTTTGCCAGGTGGTAATTGGCCCGAACATTCAAATAGGGACGGTTGATCGGTTAGGCCATCCTTTCGTAGTACTAATTTAGTGCAATCGTCTGTAAATTAGTATAATGCTGTTTAATTTTTGTCTGTATAACTAGTATGATTATATGCACAGAATATATTCTTAAACTCACACATAGCTTCCGATTTGATCTGCCAAGGAGTAAGACATTCACCATTGTAAAAACAGTAACAAAAAAGGACCAAAATGAAAAATCGCATGTCTGATAATGTCAAAAGACTCTTCAACTCAATTGCTTTTAAAGTATGTAACTCAATTACTGAATATTCGATATTTGATATAAGTACTGCGTATGTTTGCTCATTCGAGTCATAAATTATGTTATCATAATTATGTGAAAAAAATGTTTATAATGCAAATACCGAATTTATAGGAACTCGATCGCTATACAGATCTACAGGAAGTTCTTTAACAGTTGATATCTGTTTTTGTTAATCAGAAGAAATACAATAAAAAATTATTAACAGATCAAATATTTGATCTAAAATAACTTTAAGTGAATCCAACAAATTCAGCTGAAATGAGTAAATGATCGAAGTAATAATAATAATAATAATAATAATAATAATAATAATAATAATTGGTTAGTTGGTTAGGCCCTCGGACTTCACCTCAGAGGTCCGGGGTTTGATCCCTGAGCCGGTACCTCTGGAAATTTTTCAATGTACCTTTACCGAGATTCTGGTGGTTCGGAACCCAACTTAAGCTGCAGGTCCCCCCCCCCCATTGTGTACTTGACTGCAACCCAGTCCGTCAATGATGGGGTAAAACCAAGCTTTGTCCAATATGTCTGGGCAGACTGCTTTCATCGGATCACTTGATTGCATTATAAAAATGCGTCCGTGACTGTTGATATATACCGAGACAGCCCCGTGCAAAAATGATCAAGGAAAAAAAAAATCTATCTCTAACCAAAAATGCCTTCGACATGTTGCGCAGTATAAGCCTGTGACAACATTTCAACACTGAAATGTTTTTTAAAAAATTATAAAGTGCAGAAATGTTATTTAACAATCGCGGTCGCACTTCAGGGTTATTAATTTTTTAACGTTATTTGTTATGATAATTTGTTTGTATGAACTATTTTACCTGAGTTCAGGAATTTTATAGCATTTATGAAGCCCACGAAAAATAGGAGTTAAGATGATCGTTTTCTTCTTTTTATTTTGCCGATAATTTAAAAAAATTGAGAAGATAATTTAAATGAACTCTGAAAAAATAAAATTTGTTCACTCTCGATATCCCCCCCCCCCCTCGTCTCCTTAAAATAATGATTTTATAAAAAATTGCATCCTTTATTTACACATAATGTACCAATTTTACTGATGTATTATCGATAGATAAATATTGTTACTTTCTGAACAAATAAGGTGATTGTCAAATAGAATTAAAACTGCTTGAATGACTAAGTCACGAATGATGTCATTATTAATAACTCAATAATGACTAATAGAAATTTTTCATATTGCTCCAAAAGGTTTGAAATTTAAAAGGGCCACATCAGAAAATAAATAATTATGCAATTTGTATTCAAAATATGGAAGCTGAATTTCGAAGTTTGGTGGAAAAACACGTGAATCTATAAATGATTAACAAATAATTAAATGATCAAAAATGAAATAAATCTTTACTAAATTGGCCGTATCTAGTCGCCCCGAAAATTCGGGACGACTAGCATATCTTACTGCTCAAACGGAATTTCGGGACGACGAGATACTGCGCAATAAATCATTAAAAATAAAAATCTAAGTAAATATATGTCTCATTACATTCAATAGACGTGACTCCATGTAAGGTATACTACTTTACTATCAAAGTTATTTATTTAAATAACTTTGGTATATAGCGATATATAGCGATCATGCGTTTTTATTTTACAATTATTTTATGATGAATACAAAAACTATGGTGTTCGAAGGAAATAGTGAGAAAACGCTATGCAATATTTTATTAAATGATGAGAGAATTGAACAAGTTGATAAGTTCGTATACCTT
>NC_046658.1:118578527-118582237 GCF_010883055.1 Belonocnema kinseyi
CGCCTACCCCGAAAGGGAAATGGCTTAATGGTGTAATAATAATAATAATAATAATAATAATAATAATAATAATAATAATAATAATAATAATAATAATATGTCTTGCCCTTACACTATCTCATTTTTACTTGGTGCTTTACTGAAACGAATTATTTTTTGTTTGTTTTTTAAATTCCAGACAGGGTCGATAGGGGTAAATCTGACAACGGCTTTAGTGTAGCGAAGAGAAAATTTAGCCTGTAAAACAAGTTAGTTGTTAACTTTTTTTATTGCAACATGAAGATTATATCTCTTATTATTTTTCAAGAAAAGGGAGCTGTCATTAGTTATTGCTTTAATCAATTATTTTTAAAGAAACTGTGATCTGGTTCTTTGATTTTAATTTTTTTAAATAAATTATTAGAAGGTAATTAAAAATTAGTCTCGGTGTAAGTGTGAAATCTGTTTTTATTTTTTATTGTGAAATAAAAAAATCTCGCAACAGTTTAAGGATAGTTAAAAAGTAGGTTAATGAATCTTATTCTGCAACAAAATGTAATTACATAATAATAATAATAAACAGTTAAATAAATAGGTTAAATAACAGTTTTTAATCATATTTAAAAAGGCAGATCATTTTTAAATCAATTTCGGAATAATTCAATTTTTGAAATATCACTGGAGAAAATTGATTAAAAATCGATGTTATATTGTAATCATTTTTTTAAACACTTAATTTGAACATAAATATATTTTTACAATTGTTTCTTCGGATTTTGACGAAGCCAGACGAAAAGTCCAAATCAAAGATTTTTTTGGACTTTGCCTAATACTAATGTTTAAGTACACCTATAATCTATGCGTAGAGTGAGTTTATACTTAGTTCCTCCGGTACTTCAAACATTGCCGGTAACGATCTCTTCCATCTTCTTTTGCTCGATTTTTGATCTGAGAAAAAAGAATGCGTGGTATTTAATGTGGTCTTATATTTTTAAAATTTTTCGAATGTTTTGGAACCATACTACACAATCAATGATCCGTTATGCTGGGGAATGCAGCGGTAATCAAGTATCTATGGTCGCTTCCATTTAAGTTCGTACGAACGTTAGCGGGATGTCTCAGTACGCTTTAATGGAACTTTAAAGACTTTATGAAAAAATTGAAATTTTCGTACATTTTTATAAAAATTTATAAATTTTTATTGTTTAATGTCAAAATCTGTATATTCTATTATATATCTATACCTAATTTTTAACAATGTTTTAACATCTTTTAATTATGGAAATGAATGTAGACGTAAAACCTTGAAATATATCTGCAAATTTCATTTTTAAGCTTAATACTGGGAAGTACTTTGTTAATTTACAAAAAAAGTTCATGCGCGTCAAAATACATTATAATATTCCATATCTGAGGTTTTAAGGTTTAAATCTATAAAAAATGTACTAACTTGTATTAAAAAAATTCCAATCTCTCCGGAAGTCGTGACTGATAATTTTTAAAATTGCTACATCTGAGTTTCTGTGCATCTTTCGGACTTAAGTATACAATCAAATTATATATACCTCTAGAAGTGTGTATACATATAGTTATACTAAAAAATGTTTCTTAATCTCTTTCGACGTTTAAATTCCTGTCTATCGTAACTGAAACGAACACAATCAGCATCACTGACACAGGCGCATTGACGTATATGTAATGCGAGGTTACTTAAAATAAAGATTTTTTTTATATAAAGGAATGCTATAAATGTTACATGGATCTAAGAATTTATTTTTTGAGCACGCCAGATAAATTACAAAATTTCAAAAGATCCCAGTTTGCCTATATACAGATAGTTCCGAAGTATACGACTTTGGCTATTTGTACACAAATTTCGGTACAAATATGTGTTGTGGTACCCGGCTGGGCTACTCGTGCTAAAATTCCTATTATTGAATAATATCTTTTACCTCCTCAAGTGTGTTAAAAATAGAAGAAATTTAATTTAAGTATAAAATATATAAAGAAATTAATTCTTAGCCACGATTTTTTTATGTAGAACTATTAAAATTTTTAAATAGGACGAAAACTTGTTTTCAATTTTAATCTAATTTTTATTGAATCCCAAGCAGACAATTACTTTAAATCGAACCTGAAGTCACTTTAACTTGAACTAAAGAAACATTTAATATAATGTTAAATTATGTTTCTTTAGTTCAAGTTGAAGAAATTTCAGGTTAAACATTTTCAAAATTTTCCATAATGTGCGGTGCGTGCATATTACTTAATTCAAAAGAGCATATTTTTAGCATACTTTCAAAAAAAAAAATTATTTATTGAAAAATTGGTTGTTTAATTTATAATTTCTTGTTATTGTTCACTAGTGAAAATTATACAAATAAAAAATCCGCCTTAATTTTTTAACCGATGGGCATTTTTTTAAATGTCAAAAATCTCAATTTTTAATTCAAACAAGTGAACAGAAGATATTAACCGATTTCAAAAGTGATTTGTTTCTCACTGTTTTCATATTCCAACCCACACAATTTTCCTCAGCTCGAATACGAATTAATAATATTTAAGTATTAATATTTTTTCAGTTTCTGAAGAAATTCTCTCTAGCTTCGCTGGAATCCTTCCCCATATATTCAGATTGCAAAAAATGGAATCTGGGTAAGATCACCGACCGGCAATCTGAAGGCCTGGTTTCGGATCCCAATGAACTAGAGAGAATTTTTTCAAACCAAAAAATATATATAAACACTTTAATAGTATTAATTTATACCCGTAGGAGTAGACCAAGAAAAATAACATATAGGGAACATTTATATTTTATTGCCCTTATTTGAAGCATTTCATGAATCTGAATTATTTTCAAGTTTGAAGCATCGTGTCAAATCGATCCCTCTTTAATTTCTGTGGTTGATTTTTTTTTCTTTCTCGTTTTTTCCTTGATATAAGGGTGTTCATTTGCATCCGACCTTAGGGTATTGAAATACGTGGATCAGGTATCTTGGTATAGACAGGCTGTAGCCGGTCGGTCAAACAAGAAACTGATGAAATGGATGGGAAGCCAGGACCGTATCAATAAATAAATAGCTATAATGGCCCCATCCTTGCTTCGAAAACTTGTTTCTATAGCCGACTTTCATTTCATTCATCATTTTACACTTACTATACACTTATTACAGAATGTGGGACCTATTAACCATAATAAGTACGAGTGTCCTTATTTCACTGATCAATTATAATGTACGATATCGGTTCTAATTCATAAAATGTTATGGATCAATGTGAATTTGATCTTTAATTGTAGTACTTTGAACTATTATTATACCCTACTAACACGCTTTCGCTAATGACGAGCGTTTTATTACTTCCATACCGGCGAGGATCAAGTCACAGAATCTCTCTCTTTCTCTCTCTCGCTCTATCTTCATATGTTTGACGATAAATTCTTTGTTTTTAATTATTATGCAGAATCAATTTTTCGAATCTTATTTAATGAGACTCGAGGATTGTGAGTGGGTATCATAAAGAGTCAATTTACTAGCTTGAACAAATGTGCATCGATTCTTTGCTGATTGACCTATTTGAAGGCGATCGCATGAAACTTGTAAATACAGTTGTTTCGTAAGATAGGAATTTAGTTTCGTTTTGCGGAAAACTGTTAGAAATGTTTTACAGTTACAAATAAGTTTGAATTTTTTTAGTAAGGTATCGGATTTAATTCAATATTTTCTTAAAGA
>NC_046658.1:118582337-118591885 GCF_010883055.1 Belonocnema kinseyi
TTATGAAGCTAAGGTATTAATTTTCATCAATTATCAAAAATATTCTCCTTAAAAATATAGCTGACACCAAAAAATTAAAATAGATAAATTTGCTACTAAATGAAAACCTACTATAATAGAGAAGACCCTCATTAAGAAAATATTGAATTAAATCCGATACCGACGAGAAACGCTTCATAACCTAATGCTTTTCGAAATTTTAAGATTAAATTAAAAGGTTTAATTTATTTTAAAATAACCCATTTCCCGTAAAAAAACGCTAACATGCATTTAATATGCCAATTTCTGGTGGAAATAATTAACATAGCCTACAATTTTAAGAAATTTGAAGTCTACTATGAAATTTATTAGTTTATATTAAGAATTATGTTTTGTTTTGTTTAAATAATAATTTCCAATCCCAAATCACTAATGTAACAAATGTATGATAGTTTCGACTATTTATCATTAGATCATTTTAAAGTTTACTTTAACAGCACAAGAGTAGTAAGAAGTATCAATTTTTCTCAATTCTCATAAGGTTTTCTAGGATTCTTCTTATTAAAAGAGATTAATTTCAGATTTAATTTTCAAATTTTAAACAAAAAACAACTTCAAGTTATGAAAACCTGATCAGGTTTTCAGCAGAAATGATTGCGAGATTTTCGAGACATATGGTTACACTACTTTGTTTAGATAGGGATTTCTAAGGAATTAACTATGAAGTAACTATATTAAGCAAAAATGGTCCAATCAGACTCAATGAGCAACTTTCTTCTATAGTTTTACCTACTATACATAATAATTTAAATTCAGCCAAATGAAACCAATTTTCAATCTTTTTGAACGCTATTTCAAAGTGGCAAACAAGTTCAAAATGTTGTGATCGTTTATAAATCTTTAAAATATATTCTATTCAATTTATAAGACTGCAAATGACATATCATATATTGTGAATGTATCAACAAAATAATGTGACTTTGATTAATTTAAATGAAAAACAGCAATCCTGAAAAGACTTGATGAAATTATAGCACTGCTGAATTATATTTAGATACTTCAAAGGTGTTTGATTACAAATATGAATATTTACTTGCGGTCTGTGAAGTGATACAAGTAATATAATTAGAAAAACAAGTATATACGTTTTTTTCACAACGAGCTTATAATGCTGTTAAATTTATGTGAAAAATTAAAATAAAGGATATTGCAAATTCTTTAAACATGAATGTTTTCTGTTGTCCTCGCTGCTGTCGATTTTTCATTTTAATACTTTTTGTGTATAATTGAAAAAGAATTTTTTGAGTTTTGTTCAGTTTTCAGAAATTTATTTGGTAGAAATCATATTATGTTTCTGAGTCGCAACATTGTTATAAGCTAAAATGTTGCGTTTTAATCATGCATGTAAATTATAATTATAACACGGTGATTGCTAAATTTGTTATATGTTTAATATTGTAAAGTACTCGTGTCTACTTGGGCATTGGAATTGTTTAAAGCTTCTTGTCCGATTATCAAAGTTAAGCAGCGCTTGCCTCGGCTATGCTCGGATTGGAGTCCACCGTACTAAATGGAATGAATTTATCAGATTTTTAATTTACTCTCCAAGTGTCTGTAATAGTAATTTATGTTTCCTTAAAGAAATTATAGTAAATCTATGAAAGGTAAATAATATTATCTTTCAATTTCAGTTATCAATTTCCAAGCTTATACATATATTTTTGTGGATTTAAAGTACATTATTTTGTTTCTTTCGTCTTATATTTGTATTTATTAAATTATGTGTTTCACTATGAAAATATATATAGTACCCAGAAATGAATAAGTTCAATAATAAAAAAAAAAAATTTTTGCGGCACTCAAGTTGCTGTATTCAATCATATATTGCTTGACTAAAAATTCTTATCTTCCAGTTATGTACTATTCACAAAATTTTTTTTAAATTTTGATGGGATAGTTAAGCAAAAAATAATGGCATATCATAAAAATGTAACGGTATCATAAAAATGTTACAGTACTGTTATTTCTTGATATAAACTGCCTTGGTTTGTTATATATTATTTTATTTGTTAATTTTCTTCTACAAAGACTGCTATGTTCCCGCTATAGTCTATTGCAGTAATAAAACTTTTGTAACATTTTACGATTATAACTATTTCTTTTTTTTTTAACGTAACAATCTCATAACGTTACAAAACTCTTATCTGATTCATTGTAATTAAAGTGTAAATGCTGTTTTCTGTTATTTCCTAGATTTGTAAATGCTTTTTTGTTACTTTTCTCATAAAAAAGATTTGTTACATTTCACTTATGGACTAGTTACAGAACTATCAATAGAGTTTTTATATAAAATTTCAACGAAGAAGTCATTTAATACTCATTTAAATGCTACCATGTTATTATTATCTCGGACGATTTAAGAAAATACTCGGTCATTTCCCCATTTTCTCCCGGTCAATTGTTAACCCTTGCCGGTCAATTTAAAAGAGTTCAAAACAATTTTAATTTTGAATTAAAACGCAGGTTTTTTTTTAATTCCCTTCATTCAAATCTAAATTAAACATTCTTTTCCAAAATATCCTTTTCTAAGTCAGATTACAATTCTTGACCGAAAATCCCTGCCTCAAAGTCTAAGTTTTAATTCTTTATGAAAATCCTGGCTGCCCCAAGGCCTCAATTATAATTAGTTTAGAAAATACCCTGTTCGAAGAAAGAATTATTTTTATATACAAAACTATCAACAAAATAGTTGAATTTCCACTAAAGATATTAATTTTCTACCAAAAGAGATGAATTTTCAAACAAGAAGTTTTTTCAACCAAATAGTTGAATTTTCAACAAAAAAAAAGTAAATTAATTTTCGACTAAACATTTGCATTTATAACCAAATATTTGAACTTTCAAGTAATATACGAAATTTTAACCGATTAATTGAATGTTCAAACTACAAAGATTAATTTTCAACAAAAGAATAATATTTTCAAACAAAAAATAATAAAAGTAAATCAAAAATAGTTGCGATCTTTAACCAAATAGACGAATCTCCAAACAAAAAGTTACTAAAAAAAATTAATTTTCAATAAAAGAAGACAAGTTTTCAATAAAATAGTTGAATGTTTAATCTCACGGTTGAAGAATTTCTAACAACACAATTCATTATCAAACAGTTTTCAAACAAAAAAGACGAATTTCAAAAGCATTGTTAAATCTTCAACTAATAAAATGAATTTTTAACAAAAGTACTTCAACTTTCAACAAATTGGTTGAATTTTTAATGAAAAATTTAATAGTTGAATTTCAACTAAAAACGGTACATGGTTGACCAAAAATAGATTACTTAAATGTTCAATTAAAAAAATTAATTGTAAAAAAATCAACAAAATAGTTAAATTAGCAACCCTATATTAAAAATTTTAACAAAAGAGATAAATTATTGAATGTTGAACCAAAAGTATAATAGTACCAGAGAGAAACTATGGTATACTTTTCATTAAAAAAAAATTAACTTTCAACGAAAAATAGTTGGATTTTCTTATTGGGCTCTACTAATTCAGATTTCAAAGTTCTTTTTGAAAAGAAAGAAACAGAACAATCAAGAAAAGAGTGTGAAGTCTGAATAGAAATGCTTTACTTGTAAAATAAAACAACGAATTTTCTTTTTGTCAAGCATTTCAAAAAAATGTTGTTCACATTCATATTTTTCATGTATAAGTCATATTTTGAGTTATCGCCTACCTTATAATTTGCATATTAGTACATTTGAGTAAAAAATTGCGATTGCTTTATCAAATTCATTTCATTCCGGTCATTTGGCTGTTTTTCCGAATTCGCGGTCAGGTAGACATATCCTGATCGTAACATTGTCTGTTCTAACTACTCTAAAAATGTTACAAAACTGTTACATTTTCATAAATCTTTTACAGGGACACGGTATTACAATGATTTAAGTAAAGATATTTTTTCTTGCTTTTTATCATTTTATATCATTTTTCATACTCTTCTTTTATTTTTAATTCTCATTCGTGGAGATTTATAGAACACTCTATTCTCTTGTACCCAAGAATGAGACGGCCCTGGTTCGGGGTCGGAGTGGCGGACCGTCGTCGACCACAGTCGTCTCGGTCGTTCGATTGGGTTCAGCCTGAGTTTCCAGGATTTGCTGACGTTTTGTTATACATTTGCACACTCTTCTTGAGTTTCTCCGTTTTAAAAATCATCCACTTTTCGCGCGGAAATTAAGTGTGGTGTCGAATTTAGTAGCCACGATGGCTCGCGTTCGATCGATCGGTCATCGATTGCAGATCGGCTCCGGGACCGACGATCGGGAAGGAAAAACGAAATTCTTCAACATGCTCTTCTGAGATCCGTACTGTGCTTCGTGGCTCGTTCCTTCGTTCGTGCGTACCACGTTCGAATGCAAAACTTCCGCGTGTACGTCACGCGTCGTACAAAAAAGGAATTCGACCAAAATCAGGTGTCCGGTATACAACCTTTGACCGCGTTTTCTTCAAGTGTTTTTTAATGTGTCCTTAAATTTTTTTTAAATAATCTTGGTCAGTGTTTTCAGAATTTTCAGGGTGATCTAAAGCAACAGGTGATCTAGGTAAATATTTTCGAAAGAAGAGATGTATTCTTAAACAGTAAAAAAATTGTTGGAAGGAATGTTTATTTAAATTAAAATTAAACATTTTTTTACTTCTTCATCTTGATTAAGGCTTTTAAAAGGAGAAATTTGTAAACGGAGTGTTTCTCAGTGAAGCGGTAATAAGGATTAGTAAACGGCTTTGAGAACGGAAAATTGGGAAACACCTGGTTTCGAGCTTCCCGGAAGTTTGGATTAGATTTTGATCTGCAAATTATCTTTGATTTGTTTTTCTAAATGAGAAAGTGAGAGCTGTGTAGTGCTTGTGAGAATTATGTGGCTAGTGCTTGATTGAAGGAGTTTCAGAGTGGAATTGGATTTTGGAACAACCTGTTTTCGCAACGCTGTGTTCAATAAGATTGTGGAAATTCCGAGAAAGCTGTGGGAAAATACGTTTTATCTGCTTTTTATACGTCTTCGAAATTTCCAATCTTTCTTATAATCTCAAGTAGAAGTTTTAATAATCCTGTTGTTTATCCAGAGATTTTTTTCTCGCATTTTTATTTTACTTTCATATTATATGTCAGAGGGACCACAGTATTCCCCTTATTCCTCTACGTTTCCTCCTTTTTCCATCCCCCCTTTTCACTACTTTTGACAAACTTACTCCTTTTCCCCTTTTCTTTTTAAATATGAATATTTAAATTATGCTAACATTATTCTATTCAAAACAAGAATATGCTACCGCGTGTGGTGAAAGTTTTTTTTAACTTACAGAATTATTTATTATAATTGATATAATTTTTTCAGATTAAAAAAATGAAATTTTATTAATTAATTTTTGAAATGCAAAGAAAATTCTTTTTCAGCTATAATATTGCTCCAACAATACAATGCATTTGTATAATTTTAAAGGACTTTACTTTATAGAAAGAAATATATATAATTTCTTATAAAAAGATTGTTTCTTTCTGCATTAAAAAAAAATGTTTAATTTTTTCACTATTTTCCGCGTCTTTCCTAAAAAGATGACCTTATTTCATCTTTTTTGTTTGTAGATTAATTCTTTTTTGTATAGAGTTCACTATTATACTTTTGGTTCAGAATTCAACTCTTTGGTTTGAAAACTTAATTATTCTGTTGAAAATTAAATTATCTGATTAAGAAACTACTTTTAACAAATTATTTTTTTAGTTGAATGTTCATCGCTGCAGTTGAAAATTTAACTATTACATTGCAAATTAATAAGCAAAACTATCATGTAGAAAAATATCCTTTTCGGCTCAAAAGGTCCACAATTTAGTTTACATTTTTTATTTCTCTGTTAACAAACAAATTTTTTTAAAGCAGAAATCTGTATTCTTGGTTTAAAAATTCGTCCGTTTTGGTTAAAAATGCAACTGTTTGGTTGAAACTTAATCAGCTTTGGTTGAGCATTCAACTATATTGTTGAAAATTCGTCTTGAGTTTTTTTTATTGAACTGTTTTGGATTTACAATCAAAATCTTCTTTCATTAAACTATTAACTATTATATTTTTCGTTGAGAATTCATCTTTATTGGTAAGCATTTATTTTTTGGTTAAATATTCACCTCTGATAAAAAATTCCTTTTTTTTCTTTTTGTTTGAAAATTAATATTTTTTAACTAAAAACTTAACCATTCCATTTTTTGTTGAAATTTGATCTTTTTTAGTTGAAAATTCATTTATTTTGTCGAAAATTTATCTTTTTCATAGAAAATTAATTTTCTTGGTTTAAAATTCATATTTTCGGGTTAAAAGTTCAACTGTTTTGTAGACAGTTTATGTTTTGAAAATTCATCTCTTTTGGTAGGACTTTCATCTTTTTTGGTTGAAAATAAACTTTTTTGTAAAACATTCACAATTTTGGTTTGAAATTTCATATTTAAGGGTTAAAAATTCAAAAAATTGTTTAATTTGTTTCCTTTCTCGACTGAAAAATCTTTCTTGGTTAAAAACATCTCTTTTCTTAAAAAATCGTATTTGGGTTGAGAGTGCGTCTTTTTGGCAGACTTGACTTTAAAATTAAGTTGACAACTAATTTTAATTTTAATAAGAGCCTACTTCTTCATCTCCTTTATTATAATTAGAACATTTAGTGTTATTAATATGAACTGAAAAAAATGTTTTATATGGTTTCACCCATATACATGTGAAAGATTATTTTGTACTACATTATTTGCTATACTGATTTTTCTGATATCACTTTTTTATTTGATAAATAATTATTTTTAGCATTGGGGCCTATTGATAAAAAATGGTCTTAATTTAAAGACATTCTATTTCTGTAAATTTCATTTTACAATTACGTATTATGTGATAGAAAGATTTTTTCAAGCAATAACGGTCTGTGTTTCCGGCTTTAAAATCCTTTTCAATTTTCTCAACATATATTATTGTACTGTTAAAATTTAAATTTTTATATTCGAATAATCTGTATAATATAATATCTTCTTTTTTGCTAGTGAGTATTTAAACTAACCTTGTATTTTGAGTTTGTGTAAATTTTTCACCGGATAAGGTATTTTAAGGTTTAGGATCTTTGAGATAATGAGCTGACAGCCTTGAATTTTAATAGGTTTTTTTGCGGTCAGTCGGTGGGGAACCCGTTTTTACAGAATTCTTACCTGAATGTCTAAAAAAAGTTTGCTCCAAATATTTTAGATTTAAACCTAGTAAAACACAAATTCAAGGTTAACAGCTGACTTCCACCAAATTTAACTTAAGGGCTACTACTTTTTATTATATTATATCAGAGTGATACATTTTATAAGACAAAAAATCCACCAAATCATTAACGCACAAAAATGTTGTAGGTACATTGATAAGTACAAATAAACTGACAAAAATAAATGATAAATTATAATTTTTCGTATTTTTCTTCATAATATGCTTAAAATACGTCGAGTTTCCAAGCTTAATTGGACATCTTTTGGTTCAAATTACCATAATTTTATTAAAAATATATTTCACTTTTTTACAATAATAATTGTAAATAATAATAACAATAATAATTCTCAATTGTTCTTAAATATAGTAAAAATAATTATTGTACGTATTTTACTTGGTAATTGACAAACCTTATGGCATATTATTATAGGAATTTAGTATGATACAATGATTATTTTAAATTAAAATGAGTTTAAAATTTTTTGTTAAGTTATGAAAAATGATGGTGATATATTTTCCAAACATTGAAAAAATAAAAACAATAAATTCAGAATTTTTATCAATTTTTTGACTTAAAAGGTACAACTTAGGCTAGTTTGCGTATTCAGTTTCGAAAATCTTTTTTTTGATCACCTGTAACATTGTGCTAAACAAATTTAATTTTTAAATTTTTTGTTAAATTGTTGCTCTACCCAATTTGTTAGATTATACATGGTAGGAATATAAATTCTATATACCGATGTCCAATACCATATAAATGTTTATTTATAGTACGTCGCCAATTGAATTCATAAAAATGGTGATACGCTATTAGTTTTTCCATACCTCACATTTTTAAACAAATTGTCTTAAAAAATCATCCTTTGTTTTTGCGTTATTAGAGTTTTTAAACAAATTAAAAGAGCATGATAATGTTTATGGCGCTCACATAGTTATAATAGAGGACGATTTTGAACGATATTCTCCCCGATAATTATGAACTTTTTTTTATAGATATATAGAGCTCTATCAACTCTCGAATGTACTTTCGCATTTTTTTGTTTAAAAAATTATTCGAATTTTAAGAGCGTTCTTTTGCTCTTCTCGAAAGTTTTTTTCCGTTACACTTACATGATTCTGCTGTGACACCCTTCAATTGGCCTTTATAAAAGAAAAATTCTTTTTTTAAATTAAAACTTTTTTCAAATTACTTCAACCTTTTATTGTTTAAATAAAGAGAAAACTTTTTGTTTCTAGAGAAAATAAGAAGGTATTTTAAAATCCAAAATTGATATCATGCGATAAACATAAACTTTATAAGTTTAATAATTATCTCTAGAAATGTGAATGAGCCACCTTTTAAATTTTGAACCAAGGGGGAATAGGATGACATCATAAAGCACATAAAACTACCGAAAATGTTTATTTTCAGAATCTTAAACTTCAAATTTTTAAATTCTCGAAATTATCAAATAAGTAAATTTCCGAATTTTCAAATCCACGCAAAGAATAACATTTAATTCGTCGCTGACGTTACGGAAAATTCTGTAACCATACACACAGTGCCTTAATTTCTATATTTTTTTATGTTAGAATAATTTTTTATTTGATATAAATGGGGTATTTATTCCCATGTGTTCTAATCTTTCTTTTTTTTTGATAATTAGAAAACTCAGCACTAATTTACTATTTTGAGAATTTAAAAATTTTTTAATATCGGGAATTTTATCAATTTTGCGTATTTAAAAATTCTGGTTTTAATATTTCTTATATGAAAATTTTCGGTAGTTTTATTTTCAATCGAGAATTTTCATTTTTCGGATCATTTCTGTTTCGGAAATAATTTTGTCTGTAATTTTCCGCATTTGGGACTTTGAAAATTTGACAGAATTATGTCATCCTGAGTGATCCCGAGGGAATCTGGTGATAAAAAAAAGTGCATTGGCCATATCTTCTAAATTCCGAAGATATTAGAAGTACATTTTTTATTTAAATGGTTGGCAGACCTGCAGGAAAAGAATGCAAACTACATCGCTTACATTTTTGGCCTTTCATTTAATGTAACTTTATTAATGTTATTTATACAAGTTTTCATTTCTAATTACTTATTCCAGCATTTATCTTTAATTTCAGGATCACCTTGGCGAGTAGGAATCATGCCTGGCCCTAAAATGTCAGTAGTTGGTGACTCTGTCAGGCTGGTTCCTGCGGGAAGTCCCGCGTTATTCGAACTCTCGGCCCTTGGCTTCAGTAGCAATGAAATCGACGTGCAGATTACAAGTAAGCCAACATTATATATATATAAATTTCTATTCTT
>NC_046658.1:118591895-118601197 GCF_010883055.1 Belonocnema kinseyi
CCCAATTGAAAAATTTTTTCAAAGTAGTCAACTATATTTTCAAACTTCGTTTTATCAAATAAGGAATTCCTCAAATCATGCAATATTGAATTTTATTATGTTTCATAATATATTTTTGGAAAAAGAAACTTCTTTGAAAAGAGTACATTTATACACAATGGTTCTTTTTTACATTGGTACTATCATAAATAAAACAAGTTATAATTAAAGGGTTGCAATATAAAATTAGATAGCCAACGAAATGGGAATTTTACAGGGGAGCGAAAAAGCATTCTCTAAAATCGAAATCAGTATCTAAGGATGTAACTAAAGTCCCCTTCCAAGCTGAAGTGTTGTTCAATTGAGGCTAAAAAAGTTTGAATAAGAAAAGTGATCCAGGTTCGAGAGAATGGGTGTGGAAGTTGACATTCTCAGAGTGGCACTAACCTAAATCCGAGCAACCTCGGCTGTAGATCGCCATAAAAAATTCAAAATTTCAGTAAAAAATAAATAATGAAAACCAGCTCCCTAGATATTAAGTAACTGAAGACGGATAAACAAAGCCTAATGTAAAAGAGGAGCCACTTCCGACAAAATCGACTGAGAATTTCGAGATTAAAATTGCACGGATTTCCAAAGTCGACTTCGAATTGTTTTGGATAGCGACTAAAAATCGAATCTTTAACTTTTTGCAAAAATAAAAATATGCTTCTGAGATAAAGGAATGGACAATCAGAAACAAACATTTTGTGCTAAAAATCTCAATTATATATATTAAATTAATTCATAATAATTTAAATAATATCAATGCTATCAGGCTGAAAAAAATTATCTACACCTTAAAATTTTAACTGAACTTTAATTAAAATTGTATTGATCGTAAGAAAAAAATTCTTGTTTGAAAAAATCCTTTTATCACCATTTTTATTTGATTTTTTAAGAATTTTGTATGCTATAAACCCATCTTCGATCAAAATATTGTTTATATAGTTTACCCAAGATATCCTGGAATAAAAAAATACGGGAATATGCTGGGAATTCGCGAAAAGACCCTGCAAACCTGTGGTCATAAATTTCAATTAGAAATTTTTATATTCAGCGTTAAATGACTAATGCCAGCATAAAAGTCAAATTTAGAGAAATTTCTTTTGCCTTTTTTTCTGCCTACTTCGGCAAGTTTTTCAATAAGTTTTTTTTATTTATAAGCATAGCAATTTTTCGCGTTCTTTGAAATTCAAAAATTCGCAATTTTAGACCTGATTTTTTTGTTTTAACGAAACAATTCAAAACTGAGCTGAAAATTAAAGCATCAAATTCGAATTCTTTTAAATTATAAACATTTTAAATGAATTTTCAATTCATCAAATGAAATAATGAAACAATATATTTCTAATGTTGCAAATCATATCATTTTGAAGCAATTTTAAGTTAGAATGAGTAAAATTTAACGATTTCAAATTTCGTTCAAAATCAAACACTTTTGAAATTAGAAGTTAAATTATTATCATCGTAAGTCGTTTTAAATAAATAATTTTTCAGTTGTTATTTGTAAATCAAAATAAATAAGTTTCACTTAAAAATGAAAAATATCACAAAATTGAAAAGTTAAATTCTAACGTTCTAAGTTTAAATTTAGAAATCTGATATTTAAAAAAGTCTAGGTATTTCAAATATTGATAAATATTTAAAAATATCCTCTTTTTAGTAAAAAAATCAAACTTTGTGGGTTTCAGACTCTTCTTGTAAAATTGTTTAAAATTTTATGAACACCAGTGTATTTATCTGTTTGGACAGATTTTTATTTATTTGCTTTCAAATTTTACGCATGTGAGGTTAAAGTTTTTCCAGTTTTTTGTACAGTTTCTTTTGAGTGATCATTAATTTATAGATCGCATATTTCATATTATTCATATTTTCACAAGTTTAAGGAAAATAACAAAATGAATCAAATTTGAATAAAATAAAAATAAAAATTTAATATTATACAATTAACTTTTTTAATATATTATTTTTTCAATAAAAACTACACGGCGAAACAAATCGAAATAAAAAAAAAATTTGAGCTTATTTTGAAGCTAAATTAACTAATAGATATTTTGAAAAAATATACTATATATTGTAGGTAAATAGTCAATAGCGTGAGTCGAGAAAATAAACATTTTTTAAATCGAAAATGGCTAGTATTGAAAAGTTGTTGCGTTTTATTTCGAATAAAAATCTAATGCTTTTTGAAAAAATGGGTTTTGCGTTCAGTGACAGGAATCGGGAATTTATTTTACATAAATCATAAGCCATTACAACCGAAAATTCGTGACCGATTCTGATGTTTTTTATTTAAAGTTTTCAGGATTAAATCTTACAGAGCGGCTTCAGGTCCGATTTTTAAAGTTCACTTTGTGGAATTTATTATTTAAACAAATAGAACGTCAAAATTGGATATGTTAAGAATATTATTTGTTCTTTCTGAAGATATTGCGTATACACTTAAGAAACATAAATATTCAGTTTAAGATTTTATCCAATTGTTATAAAAAATTATTTTCCAAGGGTGCTCAACCCGAAAACAAATGGTATCTTGATTAAAAATGACTAAATATCTTGTAGGAGTAGAATCTAGAATGGGAAATAGCCGTTAGTTAACAATCGCCATTCATATAAATATTCTAAAAAACAAGTTGTATTTTTTCCGATTTATTGTTTTTCTTGTGAAACACCGATTTGCAATTATTATTTTTATTAACAATATTTATAATAAATGGTCATCGATAGCAATTTTAAGTTTGAATAAGCGGTTCTTTCGTAATGATTATTGTAATGCATCTTGATAGCTGTACTTAAATATGTAACATTGGCAGTAATTTTCAATAAATATTATTATTATTATTAAATAATAATATAAAATTGTAACTTTGATGCACAACATTTTTAATACAAATTATTCTATCATACTATTTTGCTATATTATAATATTCTATGTGAAAAATGTCTTAATTCAATGAATCTCATTCGAACTATTTTTTAATTGAATTTTCCTAATAATTTTACAATCCCTGGATCAAGTTATTCTAAGTTTTTCGCCCACTCCATTGTTGCTAATCGAGAATGCTGCTATTGCACAATAATGCATGAAGAGCAAATATACTAAATTTGGACGTTATTGACTTAATAATTTAAAAAAGTGAATTTTTTTATTAAGACGGTTCTTGCATTACAATTATGGTACCATTTATTATCATTTATTCCAATTAATTAATAATTTAATTATGATTATTCTCCACATACATATAAGTGGTGAAACCCCTCTTATTTCCATAGCAAAATTAATTTTTCTGAAGGATTTTGTTTATAAAAGTTTTAATTTTGTATTATTATTTAATTATAATATTAATTGAGAATTACGGCAAAGTTATTTATGTACCATTAACAAAATGCATTAAAATAATCATTACGAAAAAACCGCTGATTGAGGCGTGAAATTGCTATCGATGACTGTTTATTTAAAGTATTGTTAATAACAATAACAATGGCGAGTTGCTGCCACACATTCTTGATGAAATTATATAATTTAAATAACATAAAAATAATTTTTTTCCGATGAAAAAAGCTACATTAACATTTTTTCTTGTCATATTGTTAGTCAAAGAATACAAATATTTAACATTTATAATTTTATGCAGCACTTTATGAAAATAGTTGTTTGTATAAATTGTTCATAACAATTAATCTAAATCTTGAACTGAGTATTTATGTTTCTGTAGTGTATCCGCAATAATTCTGATAGATAGCTACTTCTCTAAGTCTTTTCTTAAGACAAAAAATGATATTCGTAAAATGTCCGATTTTGACATTTTATTTGTTTAAATAATAAATTTCACACAGTGAAATTAAAAATTTGAGCCTGGAGACATTCTGGTGTATTTAATCCTGAGCATTTAAAAATAGCATCAAAATCGTTCAAGAATTGTAGGCTGGTAGTGGATTATGAACAGAAAATTTATGATTCCTCTCACTGTGCTGAGGTCAATGATATCAACATTTCAAAATCTTAAGAATTTAAAAAATTGGCCTATTGGGTCATTTGTTTGTTAACTGTTGACTTTTACGATTTTTCTGAATTTTGTAGTAAATGGAGTGAAAGCTTTTTGTAATATTCAAGCAAGCTATAATTTTCCTAGATCTCGAAAAGATTTTTTCTTAGACGTTACCTTTCTTAAAAAATCTTCATTTTACTGTGATTAATTACTTTTTTCAACAGCTGGGAAATCTAAGAAGTTTTATTAAAGTCAAAGGAAAATTATAACTTGCTTTTTCATTGAGAACTAAATGCCTGAAATAAATAAATCAATGAAATAAATGTATAATTTTAATAAAAATTAAATGAGTTTTAAAAATGACATTTTTGCTTATTAAAATAATCTAACTTAAAGAAAAGTTATATATTTTTAATAATAATTTTTCAGCAATAGCCAGTGGCGATATTCAAATATTTTATATTTTCGGACCACCTTAATATTCAATTATCAAGCAGGGCATTTTTTTGGTTGGAAAAAACTTGGAACTGACAGTCAATTCCATTTGATCAATTACAAATCCAAGGCTTAAAAAGAATAATTTTAAATGAATTGTTAAAAAATTGTAGGCTCTCAAGTTTGACATTCAAGGTTTTAAAATTTCAAATTGAAATCATTCAAAGTTAAAAAACATTATTTACTGAAACATTGCAAATTATTTGGGTTTCAGTTAAATTATTTCTCTTTTTTATAACAAGATAAAAATTAAATCCTTTCAATACTTAAACAATTATAAATTCTGAACGATCAAGATCGAATCATTTCAGCTTGAAACTTTCGAAGTGGACGCCATAATAGTTCAACAATTTTAAATTGAAAACAGTGCAAGATGTTGAATTTCTGATTCAAATATTAATGCATAATTCATCAATTTGAAAGGAAAGCAACTTTCAATAATTTATTTTAAATTACTCAATATCGGAATATTTCAATTATATTTGTACAAATGTGAGCGTTTTAAAAATAACATTCAATTTTGAGCCCTTTTAGTTTAAAATGGTTCAACTTAGAAAGTTTACGATTCAAAATAATAAAAATGGTACAGTATTCAGGGATCACAGCGGGTCCTCTATTTCCTCTATTTTGAAAATGGTCCTCTATTTCTTCTATTTCGGAAAATTTTCCTCCTTTTCCTCTATTTTTAAACGTTAAAATTATATTTAAAAAATACAATTTTATTTTACATATCAAAACAAAAAATTGAACATCAGGGTCATATCAAGATAAAGGAAATTCCTAATTTGATCAATTTTTCATATTTTAATTTAAAAAAAGCACTGTTAGAAAGTGTACAAAAACAAAATGAAGAAACTAGAGGGTGATTAAAAATCAGCAGAAGAGAATTTCAAAAATGCCACACTTGATGGCGAATCTATGCACGAGATATAGTGCCAAAGATATAGTTGTAACAGAATTAATTCACAATCTACAAAAACTTTGGGATAAAGGAAAATAAAAAGGACAGAAGGTATAGATAGGCTAGAACAAAATGTCAGAAAGATATGTACGAAAATGTTGCTAACAATAGCAAAGAAAAGAAAAGTTTAACAAGTTTAACAACATTGAAATTATTAGAACCGCAAGTATATAGGATGCGTGAACACAATAAAAAAGGCGTAAGATCCGATTACTCCATTCCAATAAGTATAAAAAGACTGCTAGGACACTGTGCTTTACGATTGTTTAAGTTGTAACTCAATAAGCACATTATTATTTAAAGAGCTTATATAGTTTCATTAATTTTTAAAGTTTATCGTAAGACATTTATTCAAAGATATCTTATTTTCTACAGACTTCACTCGTGTAGTTTTATTAGTTTTTGATGTAAATGGTCATGTGGATAAGTCCATTCGAAGATATATTGTTTCCCACTGACTTCGTTCCAATTTCTTAATATATATTTAATATTATATTTATTTAATTATGTATATATATATAAATGTTCAAGTTCAAAATGGCTTTCAAAAAAGGCACTGTCTGTGGTTGCGGAACTTCCGTAACGGTTGCCCTGGACAACCTGGAAAAGGAGCTAGCATTACCGAAAATTCCGTAACATTAGCTCTGAACGAGTTGGAAAAGGGATCAAAGTTACGGAAAATTCCGTAACCATTAGACGGCGCGTTAAAAATGGTAATTTTTAAACGCTTTTGCATTGGAATTATATTCCACATTCAATTCTATAATTTTGATTCAGTTTGGATTCTTCAATTACGACATTTAGCTGCTTGGAACCCGGATTTTAAGGGAAGAAAATGTCATGAAAAAATTTTATAAATTTCAGCGCCATCAAAGCGACATATTACTGCACGAATTGACGAAGAGCCAGGGCGGGCAGGAGAGTTTCGCGTTGAGTTCACTCCGACCGAGGTTGGAAGTCACCTGGTGGAAGTGAGCATCGCGGGACAAAAGCTACCGGCAGGACCTCTCGTCGCCAAAGTTTACAATAGCAATCTCATCCAAGTAACTGACGTACCTAGTGCTGTAGTGGGACATGCCTGCCAATTTAGAGGTATAATATTAACTATTATTATAATTACAGGATGTCTACCTGATCGGGAATGTCGGAAATTTTATTCAAGGGCTGGTATTTTTCTCTTGAATGTACTAATATGTAAATTAATAGTGGTTTCATATATTTGATTACTCTAATTCTGAACTGGAACAGTGAATTTTTAAGAATTATACATTTTTAATTTGGGACAGGCAATTTCCGTAAAAAATTATAATTTCCATTTTAGGTTCAATTGACTTTTTGCTTTAGGACAGAGAGGTTTCGTAAGAAATTATAATTTGACTTTGAACAGAGATATTTTTACCTTGAACGGGAATTTCTTCAAAAAAAAATAATTCCTAGTTAGAAGAAGGAAATTGAAAAAAAAAATCCCTGTTCGAAATTTTGGTAAAAGGGAGTCACCATATGTTTGAATTATAGGAGAAAAATTAAAAAATGTTCTATATAGTAATTTAAATCAAAATGGATCCGTACCAAATAAATACATAAATTATTTATTTTTTGCTTTAGGACAGGGAGTTTCTGTAAGGAATTCTAACTTGGCTTGAAACTAGGATTTTTTTACACTGAACGGGAATTACTGCAACTAATTTTATTGTGGTTTGGCTTAGAGATTTTTATAAACGAATTATAATTCTGAGTTCGGACGGGGAATGAGTAAATGAAATATAGCAAAAATCCTCGTAAAGAATTATAATTTTTACTTTGGAATAGGGAATTTCATAAAATATTATTAGTTTGTCTTGGAATAGAAAATTCTTGACGCCCTGAACGGGAAATTTTGGAAAATAATTTTAATTCTGATGTATAAAAAGGACACTTACAAAAATAATCCCCAGTCCAAATGAAAATTCATCAGATTTTAAAAATTCAATTTTCCAAATCAGAATTTGTTCGAATTTAAAAATTCTTTTATTTTTCCAAATAATAATTTTCCAGAATTGTAATTGTGACTCTTAACTGTGAATGTTCATAAAAAATGATAATTTTCACTTTGCAGCAGGGGATTTCCGTAAGGAATTATAATTTAGACTTTAGGACAGAACATTTTCGTGAAGAATTATTATTTAGAAGAAGAGAATTAAAGAAAATCCCTGTTCAAATTTAGAATTATAATGATTTACAAACTTTTCTGTTCCAAATGGGAATCGTAATTCTTATGACAAATAATGATGTGATGTTCCAACTCGGAATTATAATTCTTTTCTAAAATTCCCTGTTCTAGATCAGAAATCTTTTACATCTATTGAAATTTTTAGAAATTTCTTGACATTTTTAAAAATATTTTGAAATTATACAAATATTTTGAACTCTTGAATTGACAGGGTAGACATCCTGATTATTTATAAAAAAATAAAAAAAAGATATAATGACTTAGAATTTCTCTATCAACTCATGTTTTCAAGATAATAATCATTAAGAAGCTTAAAAATAGTGATTTCTGCCATATTGAACTATTTTTTGTCCACAAAGAAATCTTTTGTAACAAATTCACCAATACTATCTTTAAGTACTACAGGGAGGCCACTGGATTGGAAAATGATCTGGAATCTTCTGAGACAGAAAAAAAACGGGAAATGACAGTGAATTTATTTTTTGACCGGGTATTTTACAAATTTCCAGGAGTAGAATCTATCCAATCACTTAAAATATCACAGATTTTATGTCATGTAATATATTGCAATCATTAGCAGAATTTATGATTTAAAAAAAGTTTGAATTTCCGATTTTTAATTTTTAAAAAATTTGTGCTTATTTTTTGTCTGAACTGGAAAAGGAACTTTTTTCTGTTTTTTCTGTTTTCTGTTTGAATTTCCGATTTTTAATTTTTAAAAAAGTTGTGCTTATTTTTTGTCTGAACTGGAAAAGGAACTTTTTTCTGTTTACAATTTTTATTGAGTGTACGGTAAGAATTTCCTTATTTTTTCAATTGATCTTTTGTCAATTTTAAATTTGGAACGGACGAAATTTTGGTTATTTTTTCTGAATTGGAAAAGGGTAATTTTTTATTTTAAATATTCTTATTGAGTTGGTAGGAAGGAAATTTTGTTTTTAATTTTTTTTTCTGTATTTAAATAGGAAGATTTTTGATTTTAATCATTTTAATAGAGTTCAAAAGGACGAATTTTTTTCTGAACTGAAAGAGGGTAACTTTTAATTTTTAAATTTTTTATTGGCATGGAAGGGAGGAAATCTCGATTTTTAGTTTTTTCTTAATTGAAATAGGAACATTATTTTAATTTTTTATTTTTTATTAATTGGAAGAGAATTTTTGTCTTATTTTTAAGGTTCTATTGAGTTGGAAGGGAGGAAATTTTGGTTTTAGTTTTTTTTTATTGGAAAAGCAAAATTTATTTGTTTTTATGATTTTTATCGAGTTGGGACGGGGTAAATTTTCTTTTTTTAACATTTAGATTATGGGACATGGGTTTGATATAAAAGCAAGCTATAGCTTTGATTTGTTTATAACAACATCTGAGTTGCTCATACTGTCAACTTGTCGTTTCTATTCTCAATCGTAAAGTAATTTAATAAACAATTCAGATTACAATAGGTTTTTTTTTGGTTTTCGTTTATTCGTTGTGGTCCAAATTTGGTCGTTGGATTCTTGTTTTGTTTAACAGGATTTTGCATCAATTTGATTATTCGACGTTAAATGGGATTTTTAATTTGGATTTTGGTCTAATTTAAATTTCGTAAATTTTTAATAAACCATGCTCTTTTATCAGTTAATACTGCTT
>NC_046658.1:118601297-118608207 GCF_010883055.1 Belonocnema kinseyi
TTACAACAGGTTATGGGCCCAGATCTTCGCAGGTAGTTATCGGAAATTCAAATATTTTGAAGTATATTTAAAAGTGTGTTCGGGAAGAAGTGAGGTTGGAAATTAAAAAAAAATGAATTCCTCGGATTTGGCGCGTATCGAAGCATTAGGCAAGGAGAACTTTGATATGTGGAAGCTCCAAATTAAGGATCTTTCAGTGAAAAAAGACGCGTGGCAATATGTTAGTGGAGAAAAGCCTAAACCGACGGATAGAAAGGCTCTCTTTGATTTTGTTTTAGCTATTAATCTGTCAGAGCTAAAGCAAATCAAAGAGTGCAGTACTGCTAATGAAATTTAGGTGAAATTGCACACAATCTATCAGTCAAAAGATCGAGCAAGGAAGGCAACCTTTCTGAAGAAGCTTGCTTTGTACAAAATAGCTGAAGGTGGAAATGTGAGAGAACACATCCGAGAATTTTTAGATGCTGTGGGCAAGTCCCATGAAATAGAAGGAGATATCCATGAAGATTCGTTTACATTTATGTTGTTATATCGCTTGCCTCCTAGCTTTGAAAACTTACGATGTGCGATAGAATCACGCGACGATCTTCCGACGCCAGAAGCCCTAAAAATCAAAATAATCGAAGAAAGTGATGCTAGAAAGTCGAAGAACAGTGATGTTACATTGAATTCCAGGGTCATAGTAGCTGGAAGTAGCAACAACAGCCACACTCAGAAGTTCAGGAAAGAAAGGCAGAAGCAAGATTTAAATAAAGGTTATGATTTAACCTTTAAGAAATACGTGGAAGACGCAAAGGTATTATCAGAAGAACACAGCTAATCTAAGTTAGAGTTATGGCACAAACAACTCGGTCATCTAAATTTTAAATAACTCAAGAAGCTTTTGGCAGATCTTAACATAAATTATGATAAAGGTGAAGAATATTTCGTCTCGTAAGACAAAATTATTAAAAATCGTGCACTCAAACTTATGTGATTCGATGCGCACGCGACCTAAGGTGTCTCGAAGTATATTATAACTTTTGTTGATTATTTTTCTAAAATGTGCACTGTGTAGTTTTTAAAATCGATGGACAAAGCATTAGAAGTTTTTAAAAGCTACCGGAACTTAGTAGAAAAGCAAACCGGATAACGAATAAAATGTCTCCAATCTGATAACGGGGAAGAATATCTAAACAAGGAATTCAATGATTAATTAGACAAGAATGGTATCACCGAAGATTAACTGTTGTCTGCACGACTCTCTAAATCTTTCCGGGCAGAAGCCGTAGCAACTGCTTATTATTTACAAAACAGATGTCTTTCAAAAAGCCTCAACAGTCAAATACCGTACGAACGATTGTACGGAAAATTACCAGATATCTCGCACCTAAAAACTTTTGCAAATAAAGAGCATTCTTTGGATAAGACACTCTAAAGAGATAAGTTCAATCAGCGAATCCGTAAATGCTTACGCTTGGGATATTCTGAAGAATCCAAAGGATACGGAGTTTTGGTGACCGAAGCTTCTGTCGGGGAAGAAATACGAAGAATTTATCTAGGAAGGACAAAAGAATTCAACAGAAGAAAAAAACTTGGTGATGTCAGTTCTGATAGCGAAAGTGAAGACTTCTTAGGATTTAAAGAAGCTGAAAATCATGTAGAACCTAAAAGAAGGGTAGCTGAACGTCCTAAAATGATCAGAACTGGAAACCCAGAAAGACCTTCAAAACCCTGAACATGAGTAACACAGCTGTCGAAGAAGAACGTTTTCAATGTGCTAACATAGCATAAATCTCCTTGAAGGCTGCGCTCACTGGAATCAAAGCCAAAGAGTGTAGAAAGGCAATTCAAGGCGCATTCTAAGCACTAGCAAAGAATAAAACTTGGGTGTTAGCAGATCATCCCGAGGGTTGAAATGCCATTGGATGCCGACTTGTACTTTAAAATAAGTACCACACCGAAGGAATTTTGGAAAGAAGAAAGGCTCGTTTGGTAGCCAAGGGATACTCATAATGCCCTGGCGTTGACTTCAACGAAACTTTTGTTTCAGTGGTTCGACTCAGTTCGGTAAGACTTTTAATGGCTCTTGCTACAGAACGACATGGATTTTCATCAATTAGACATAACGGACGCTTTTCTAAAAGGTGAACTCGAAGAAGAAGTATATGTGGAGGTGCCTGCGCTTTTTGAAGAGCTGCTACCTGAAATCGCAATAAAGGATAAATTGTAGAAAGGAAAGTCTTAAACAGAAGGATCAGCGACAAGAATGCTCTCAGAACTCCAAAAAGGAAATAAAGTTTGTTTAATGAAAAGGGCCTTGTATGGTCTAAAGCAGGCTGGACGTCAATGGCATAAGATACTTGACAAGGAAGTATCATGTCTTGGGCTAAAGCCCTCAAACACAGATATATGTGTCTACATTAGCAATCGAAAAGAAAAATTACTAATTGTTGCAGTTTACGTCGATGGCATGCTGATCATCTCAAGTGATATGGAGCGGATCTAAATTGCGTTTTGAAGTAACATACCTTAACAGAGTCAAGTATTATCTTGGCATAGAGTTCAAACAAGAAAATGGATCCATGAAAATATCACAAGGTGAATATGTCTGAAGATATTTTAGGAAGATTTGGTATGAAAGATTCGAGACTTGGTGCAACACCTATAGATCCAAATACGAAGTTCGTTGAAGAGGAAAATGATTCAACCGAAAAAAACGAAGAATATCCGTTTAGGGAATGAATAGGAAGTCTCAAGTGCCTAGCCTTTGTAGCACGACCAGGCATAACATTTTCGGTAAATTTCTTCAGTTAGTTCAACACGAACACACAATGGATGTGTGTTCATTCTTGCGAATTGAACAGTGACCTGGGAGGCGAAGAAGCAACGCACTGTGGCGTTATCAACCACAAAAACCGAGTATATGGGGCTCATTGAAGCTGCGAAAGAAGCATTATATTTAAACAGATTCCTGAAAGAATAAGGTTTAGGGAATTAAGAAGTAATAAAAACCTAAAACGACAACCAAGGGGCACAAAAACTCGCGAAGAATCAAGTCTTCATTCCAGAACGAAATATATTGATATACGTCATCATTTCGTGACTGAAGCACTCGAACGTGGATTGATTACGTTGCACTATCTTCTATTAGCTGAGTTATTTACTGACGTGCTCACTAAAGGATTACCAAAAGAAAAGCATCAGAAGTGTTTGCTCAATTTTGGAATGAAAATTTACTGATTCCGATACGATCCACCTAGTTACAACACAGGTGAAACTGGGAAATTTACTCTTTTAAATTGTGTACTCGATTGGAATAGGGACTTGTTTTATTTAACATTTTTTTATTAATGTGGGTTGAAAAGGAATATTAGTTTTAATTTAGAACCTTGAAAATGGTAGCAATTTTTTTCTTTATAACAATTATTGGAACTGTTCTATTGATGAAAGTTAAAAATGTGAAATTTTGTTATTTGATGACATTTAATTTGACATTTTTTCATTTGGAAAGTATAAAAAGATTCCATTTCATACCTACAAATTATTGAGCGTTTGAATGAACAATTTTTGAAGCTCAATTTGAGAAGTTTATAATTCAAAAGATTTATACTTTGAGTTATTTAATTTGCAGCTCAGTTTGGATTACTTCAGTTAACAAAATTTTCTAATTTAAGAGTTCGAATTTTTTAATTTGAATGATTGTGAACAATTTTTGCAAATCGGAAAATGACGAGGACTTTTTTCCTCGATTAAAAGCGCCTTTACTAGATTTCTCCTCTAAATCAGTTTTAGTTTTTTAATTCTACGATTTATTTGATGCAGATATTCATAATTGAAATTAATGAATACATGAAATATATGTCTGCGAGAAAATGATCGAGACCGAAGAAGTAAAGTACAATGTTTAAGCTTGGTTTTAAACCTTGTCAGGTTGTTATGTAATGAATTATCAAAAATATCAAAATACACGTTTTTAAGGAATTCAATCACATGTTTCTCAAAACTTTAACGTGATGTGAAATTTAATCCTAGAGATTTGAATTCAACACGCAAAAGACTACAGAAAACCATTCATCTTTTTCAGGCCGTAGAAAAAAGTTGAGAAGTGCAGGCTTGTGTTATTAATTTAATTTAATTTTTTAAAATGAAAAATCAGGATTGTAGTCAGAAATAGAAACCCTGTAGAATCTTTAAAGATACTAACGGAAAAGGTCCAGAGAATCTAATCTTCTCCTTAGAAAGTGAAGTTTTTAGTATTATTAAGGTTTGATAGGATATTATAAATTCCCTATAATTTAGTGGAACTATAATTTTCCATGTACAAGGCGTTTTGTCTACGTGATTTAATCTTCCGATGGAAAATAGTAAACACACTTGTGGAAGTTTGGTTTATCTATATTCAGCAACAAATACATTCCAATTGTTTTCCATATTCGTAAGCCTAAAGAATATTTTTTCTACAATTTCTTGTTCTTGATTTTTATTGTATCACTGAGCAAGAAAATCATTCGAAATCATTCCTCTAACCAAAATGCTAGAAGATAAAAAATTAATTTTTTCGCAATTATTACTTTAAATTGATTTAATTGTCGCTGGTATTAATTCCAACGCTTTAGTTTTTTTTAAATCACAAATTAAATCTATATATTTTCTATTTTACAAACCCCAGAGGCAAGAGGACAAACATCTCTTAAGATTAATTAATTTTTATATGGATGGTTAATGATTTCAAGAAAATTGAGAATTTTTTCTCCACTTTTTTAGAAGTCGAGGTTGATAATCATGTTGAATATTTCTAATGTTTTGTATTTTGGACTTTAGAAACAAAACAGGAAATAAGTATTTTGCTAATGGAGAATGAGATAAAATTCATTCTTTCTTAGCTCCTTTTGAATGTGAATCGTGTTTTTTCTTAAAAGTTTATTTGTGTCATTTTTAAGTTTGTAAACTCTAGGGATCAGCAGTAAATTTATTTTAAGTTGGGTCGACTCATCAACGACTAAAAACTGATCTTTTGAGGAGAATCACTCAGAACCGATTTTTCTCTTTCTTATTTGGAAACTTTAAATGTATTTTTTGTTTAGATATTCTTCAGAAAGTCTCATAGTAAAACAATGCATTTCTGAATTCGATTAATCGTCGAAAACGAAGAAAAATTCTTTTTTTTTTTTGCAATACTTATAATCATCTTTTCTGTTTATGCGTTTTTTCTTTATTTTGAAGCTGATTGCATTTCAGTATATAAACTAATGATTCTTCTAGGGTCTATTAAGGATTCCGTTAAAAACTTTTGAGTTTTCGAACTCTCTTATAATATTTAGTTGGGAACCTTCAAGTTTCCTAAACAATACTAAGCATTTCTTAATTTTTCAGTGGACGCAAGTGCCGCTGGAGAAGGTCAATTAGAAATCTCAATAAATGAAGGAGAGGTTCCTAACCACGTGCAAGTAGTAGGAGGAGGTCGTTGTCTTGTTTCCTTCACGCCTGATGTTGCCAAGCCTCATTATATCGATATCAAATTCAACGGAGAAGCCGTTCCTGGGTGTCCTTTTATCTGCAATGTATCCGATACGAGCAGAGTTACTCTCAGCTTAAACCATCTAGAGTTGATACCGGTAGATCAACCCGCCAGCTTTCATATGGCTGTCGATGGAAGTGGTAGCGCCGAACTTGCGGTTTCCGTAAGAGGTAAGTTGTCTCTCATTAAAATCTTGATTTACTTCTCTGAAGAATCTATAAAGACTTTGAAGACTCTGTAAAGATTCTGCAGACTCTATACAGATTCTGAAGCTTCTGAAAAATATATGAAGACTCTGAAGACTCTATAAAGACTCTGGAGACTCTGTAAAGACTTTAAAGACTCTATAAAGACTTTGAAGTCTGTAAAGACTCTGCAGACTCTATAAAGACTTTGAAGACTCTATGCAAGCTTTGAAGACTTTAAACTCTCTAGAGAGACTACAAAGAATCTGAAGGCGATATAAAGATAGAGAGACTTTAAAGAATCTGAAGACTCTGAAGCCTCTATAAAGTCTGTGAAGACACGATGAGGACTCCGGAGACTCTAAAGATTCTACTATAAAGTTTCTGAAGACTTTGAAATGAATCATATAAACGCTCTGCCATTTTTAAGACTCTGAAGATTCTATGAGGTCTCTGAAGACTTTGAATACTCTATAAATACTCTGAAGACTCAATAGAGACTTTGAAGACTCTATAAAGACATTAAAGCCTCTAGAGAGATTTTAAAGAATCTGAAGACTCTATAAAGACTTTGAAGACTCTATAAAGACTGTAAAGCCTCAAGAGAAGCTTTGAAGAATCTGAAGATTCTGAAGCCTTTATAAAGTCTGTGAAGACCGGATGAGGACTCCGGAGATTCTAGAGATTCTGCTATAAACTTTCTGAAGACTCTGAAATAAATCATATAAAGACGCTGCCATTTTTAAGACTGTGAAGATTCTCTAAAGTCTCTGAAGACTTTGAATACTCTGTAAATACTCTGAAGACTCTATAAAGACTTTAAAGACTTTAAAGTCTCTAGAGAGACTTTGGGGCCATTCATTAATTACGTAAGGGCGATATTCGCCATTTTTGACCCCCCCTACCCCCACGTAAGGACACGTAAGAATTTAAATACACCCCCCCCCCCTTTCTTACGTAAGATTTTGCCTATGTTTTTTGTAAAAAGCATAAAATATTCAATTTTTTTTTCATTTATTATCAAACATTTTTTATACGATTTTAACGTACAGAAAAAATATTATTTGGCATAAATCACAGACTACATGTCCAGTAGAAAAGAATTAGAAAAAAAATCGTATATGTTACCTTTGTAAAAAAATTAACGAGACTTGATTGAGTAGACTTCGTCTCAGCTTTTAACTCTAAAATTTTCTTGTCGACAGCACTGCTTAGCTCGCTTCCT
>NC_046658.1:118608307-118612750 GCF_010883055.1 Belonocnema kinseyi
CCCCCCCCCCCCTCCCAGAGAACCTTACGTAATTAATGAATGGCCCCTTTAAAGAATCTGAAGACTCTGAAGCCTCTATAAAGTTTGTAAAAACACGATGAGGACTCCGGAGACTCTGAAGATTCTACTATAAACTTTCTGAAGACTTTGAAATGAATCATATAAACACTCTGCCATTTTTAAGACTCTGAAGATTCTATGAGGTCTCTGAAGACTTTGAATACTCTATAAATACTCTGAAGACTCTATAGAGACTTTGAAGACTCTATAAAGACATTAAAGCCTCTAGAGAGATTTTAAAGAATCTGAAGACTCTATAACGACTTTGAAGACTCTATAAAGACTGTAAAGCCTCAAGAGAAGCTTTGAAGAATCTGAAGACTCTGAAGCCTTTATAAGGTCTGTGAAGTCACGATGAGGACTCCGGAGACTCTAGAGATTCTGCTATAAACTTTCTGAAGACTATGAAATAAATCATATAAAGACGCTGCCATTTTTAAGACTCTGAAGATTCTCTAAAGTCTCTGAAGACTTTGAATACTCTGTAAATACTCTGAAGACTCTGTAAAGACTTTAAAGACTTTAAAGTCTCTAGAGAGACTTTAAAGAATCTGAAGACTCTGAAGCCTCTATAAAGTCTGTGAAGACACGATGAGGACCCCGGAGACTCTGAAGATTCTACTATAAACTTTCTTAAGACTCTGAAACGAATCATATAAAGACGCTGCAATTTTTAAGACTGAAGATTCTGTAAAGATTTCGAAGACTATAAATTACTCTAAAGACGATAAAGACTTTTGAAGACTCTGAAGATTATAAAAAATCTTAAGATTGAAGATACTATAAAGATTCTGAAGAATCTGAGGAGCCGTTCAAAAACTATGTTACACTGCCAAAGGTCTTTTTTTGTCGATTTGAGTCGTGAGGGGGGCGGGGGCAACAAAAAATGTCACATTACACTTGGATAATATAAATGCGTGAATAATAATTCTGAACAAATATAAATACAGACTTCATGCTACTTCCCTTATTCTCTACTTTTACCCCTTAAAAAAAAGAATCCCTCTTTTTCTCCCTGTTTTCAAGAAACTTCTCCTTTTTCTAGTTTTTTTTTCTTTTATATGCGAACTGAATTAATAGAACCCAATAAGAAAACCCAACTATTTTTCATTGAAAGTTGATTCTTATTAATTGAAAAGTCTACTATTTTATTTTTTGTTCAGAAATAATCTCTTTTGGTTGATTCGTTTTTTATTTTAGTTGAAAATTAAGTTGCTTGACTGAAAGTTTAACTGATAAATTTCTGGATGATAGTTAAGTGTTTTAGTTTTAAATTCAACTAATAAATTTTTCATTGAAAATCCATCTTTTTCATTGGATATTCAATTACTTGGTTGAAAGTTGAACTACTTTCTTAAAATTCATTTTATTGGTTTAGGATTGAATTGTTGTGTTGAAAATTCGTTTTTTTAAACAATAATTGTTACAATTGAAAATTTAAATGTTCGATTTCTGGTCGAAAATTGAACGTTTAAAGTAGTTGAAAATTTAACTATTAAATTATGAATTGAGAATTCATCTTTTCTGGAACTATTTTGTTGAGATTTTTTTTTTATTAAATTAAACTTTTTTGAATTTATAGTTAAAATATTTTTTGTTTCAAATAATAATATTTTATGGAGGATTCAACAACTTGATGCAAAGTTGAGCTTCTTTGATAAAAATGTAATTATTTTGTTAAACATTTTGTTAATACTTCAACTTTTTTTTTAAAAATTAGTACCTTTAGCTTGAAAGTTTAACTATTTTATTGTAAATACAACTATTTGGTTATTAATAATTATTTTTTTGTTAAAAATTCAACCATTATGTTGAAAAAGTTATCCTTTTCGAAAACTCAACTGTTTCGTTAAAAGTTCCTCTCTTTCCTTAAAAATTCATCTCTTTTATATTGAATTCAAATACGGTACCTATACATTAATTTTATTCAAAATAATTTATTCCCCTATAGTCGTGAAAAATAATCCTATTTCCCCTCTTTTGAGACCATTTTGGGCTGTAAATTCTGTTGAAATATTATCTTTGTATGTTTTGGGTTTTATTTTAGGCAATTATCAAATAAAATGGTAGTCATAATTTCAGCTTGAAGGGTGAGGGGGGTGTTCGAATTCGTGACATTAACCTGGGGGGTCAAACTTTCTGTGATGATATGTGACGAAGAAGAGGAGAGGTGGAACAAGCTTTCAAAATAGCGTGACTTAGGTTTTGAACGGTGATTTGCAGGCTACAAAATCTCTTAAGAATCGGAAGCACTCTAATGAATCTATAAAGACTTTGAGGACTTTATACAGACTTTGAAGACTCTATGAGGACTCTGAAGGGTTCTATAAAGATTCTGCAGACTCTGAAGCCTCTATACAGTCTCTGAAGACTCTATGAAGACTCCGAAGACTCTGCAGATTCTATAAAGACTCTACAGGCTCTATAAAGACTTTGAAGATTCTAAAGACTTTATAAAGACTCTTGAGACTCTGAAATTTACACATCATCAATGGGAGGTTTTTCGAATTTTTTTTTCTTTCCAGGACCAATTATGGAATTGCCTGTCAAAGTGACAGGGAATATTCACAGTGGCTTCACCGCAGAATTTACACCAAGAGATGTTGGTGTACATTCGATTAGTGTAGAGTACAATGGTCACCCGGTGAACGGTACACCGTTTTTGGCCAAAGCATTTAACGCTGATAAGGTCCTAATTGGATCCGTTGCGAGGGGCAATGTTGGACAACCAACGCATTTCAGTGGTGAGTTATCGTTTGATTTTTCCTCTATTTATAGTCTCTAGATATTTTAAAGGGTTGCTACAAAACCTGGAAGACCTAGAAAAATCATGGAATTTTGAAGAAAAAAAACTTGAATTTGTTTACTCATATGTGTTTCAAAGTCTTAATCATTGTTTTTAGTTTTAGTAGTACTTTTACTACAGTACTTCTTATTACATTTTCGTACTTTCCAGTGAATTTTACGGAATGATATGAATTGGTTTTTTTACTAACAAGAAGTAATATGATTTCGATTCTCGAATTTACAAAAATTTTATGATAAAATTAGTGACAATAATTGTTTAGAATTCAATAATTATTAAAAATTCCTTTACATTCGCATTGATTAATAAATGAACAATATATCGTCGGTAAATTAGTCGTTAATAATTGGAACGTGTTGAAATTGAATAGAACTGACTAGATTTATTAAAAAAGTAGACCTGTGAAACCTGAAAAATTCATTAATGTAAAAAAAAAACCAGCCTTCTGTAGCAACCCTGATTTTCTTATTCGTTTGTCTAGCTCTATTGTTCTAAAATGTTGGAGAGTGTTTTTATTCTCAGAAGAATACTCGTGAATTAGATCTTTCGACTTGTCATATAAGAACTCTTATGTACTTATATAATTATTTTTTGATTTAAAAAAAGATAATATCTCTATTATCCATTCCAAAGTTAAATTTGGATGGATCTGTTCTAAATTGAAAAATAAATCGTATCTCAACTAAAGATCCTGTTAAAAGAGAAAATTTATGAAACCGAAAAGATATCTTCCATAAACTACGTTTCCACTCTGGGGGGGGGGGGGTCTCACAAAACCTACAGTTGGTAACGAGGAGCGGTTAAAATTAAACTTTTTGGTTCAGAATTCTTGAATTTTGTTAAAAATTGATATTTTTTGGCAGTAAATTAATTTTTTTGTTTAAAAATTCATCTTTTTTAGTTGAAATTTTAACTTCTTAGTTCAGAATTCTTTAATTTTGTTAAGAATTCATTTTTTTAGTAGTGGATTAATCGTGGTTGAAAATTAATCTAGTTTAGTTGCTAATTAAATTTTTGGGTTGAAAGTTCTTGTATTTGTTGCAAATTCATCCTTTTTTGGATAAAATTAACTTTTTATCAAAATTTCATATTTTAGATTTGATAATTTAACTGTATTGTATAGAGAATTCGTTTTTTTTTGTTTTGAAATTTCAATAATTTAGTAAAAAAAATCAACTATTTTGTGGAAAATTCGCATTTTTTTATATGTTTAGATTATCTTGTTTGACTAAAAGTTGAGCTGTTTTATTTTTGTTTAAAAATGTATCTTTCTTAGTTTAAAAATTAAATTATACCCGGATTAACTATCATATAAAGTTCAATTAGGCACATTTCAACACTTACTCTGAAAATTACTTTATTTTAATTGTTAATTTATTGCCGAAGTTTATAATTCACCACACGGTTACGTTGACAAGGTAGGCATGCAACTTTGAGAAAGATTAAGTTGACTGGCCATAAACGTACAAAAAATTAGTATAAACGTAAGATCGTGTTTTACCTAAATGCTACATTACTTTCGGGGAAGGGGGAGGGGGTCATAACCAAATAAATAGTTGTGAACCAGGAGGAGGTGG
>NC_046658.1:118612760-118627510 GCF_010883055.1 Belonocnema kinseyi
AAATTTGCTTAAAATTGTTAACGTAATTTATGGATGATCCCTGATGAACTGTTCTTACCATTTAGATTTAATGAAGTTGCAGTAGTTTTAAACACTTGAAGGATTTGAAAAATAACCCGTATTTTTTTAATAGTTGATGCAAGTCAGGCTGGAGAAGGAAATTTAGAAATAACGATAGCGGCACGTGGACAAAACATACCTACTCAAGTGACGCCGCAAGGCAATGCACGATTCTCAGTCAGTTTCGTGCCATTTGAGGCATGCGAACACATTATAAATATCGCCTTTAATAAAAGAACTGTGCCTGGCTGTCCGATTATTACGAGAGTGGGTGGTGATAGCCATGTTACAGTAAGTGGGCAGGCATTAAGCAGTGCTGGGTTAGGACGGCAAAGTTATCTTACCGTCAGTAATGTTGCCGGTAGCTTGGAAGATTTAGAAGTTAACGTTGAAGGTAAGTCTTTCACTTTTAATTCTATAAATGCATTGCAGTTCCGTTTGGAACCTTTTATAAATTAATTGCCATGGGGGAGATCAGTACGAGATGGATATCAAAAGTTTTGAAGTTGAAATGTTGATAAATGATGAACAAAAGGGGAAATTACATACCGAACTAAAGCTTGGGTATTCATTTTACAGGGTGTCCAGCGACCTTGAAAACCTGGAATTCTCCTTCAATTTTTTTAAAACTTGAAAACCTGGAAATCTTGAATTTTTCACGAGAAACTTGAATCTAAATCATTTGTTTTACTTTTAAAACAGTTATTTTATTGCAATTGAAACAGTAATTTAAATCTTTTAGTTTGTTATGAAAGAAACATCTCGTTTAAAATAAATATTGCTACTGAAATGTTGTTTATTTATCAAGATAAATTTATCTTTTGTTCATTACAGAATAAATAAAGAGATTTTAGGGTACTTTGTATAAACTGCACTCATTGTTTTATAGGTTGCAATGAACATTGTGAATAATTCTGTAAGTTTTTTATTTCGTTTCCGCTAATATAGAATGTTAGAATGAATCACGGCTAGACAAAGAATTTTTCGAAGATGGCCACTCGGTTTTTGAGTATGCACCAGATTTTTGAGAAGGTTACGAACTAATTCGGAAGATTGAAAAATATTAAAAAATATTTCAAAGCTTTTATAATATTTTAAAGGATTAACAGTTTTTTTAATAGTTCACAAATTTCAAGGACTTGAAAAAGGCGTGTATACACGCTTTCAAATATTTCATAAAAACTTCAAGAATTTCAAAAATTTTACCAAAATTTTAAAGATATTAAACATTGTTTTTGATTTAAAATGAATGCTAAAGATTTCGCAAATATTTCAAGATTTCGAAAAAAGTACAGTGCAACAGGTTTCAAAACATTTAAAGAATCCCAAAAATTTGAAATTTATTTAGAAGATTATAGAAGATTTCGAATATTTTACAAAGATTAAAAAATTTCCAGGAGATTTAAAAAAAGGGTATAGTAAACCAGATTTGTAAAATTTTAAAGATTTTAAACGATTTCCAAATTTTTTACAAGATTACAGTAAACTTCACAAATATCTCAACAATATTTCAAAGAGATGTCAAAAGAATACAAGAATTTCAAAGATTTGAAAAAGTGAGCAGTACGCCAAAATAAATAAAATTTTAAAAAATTTTAAACGACTACATTATTTTATAAATATTTCATATAGATTTCAAATATACCAGTAATTTAAAATGAATACGAAAGATGTTGAGAATATTTCAGAATTATTTCAAAGAATTCGTAAGGATTTCGAAAATTTCAAAACCTTTAAAAGGTCTTAAACAATTTCAACAGGTTTCAATCAATTTGAGAAGATTTCAGAAGGTTTCAAAGATTTCATAAATACTTCAAAATATTTCAAAAAATTTCACAAACATTTAAAAGATTTCGAAGAATTCAAGGATTTCAAAGATTTTACAAACATTTTTTTAAGATTTCACAAAGCTTTGAAATTCTTCAAAAGATTTAAACGATTTCACAAAGATTTCACAGAGTTTAAAAATTCTTTCAAAGATTTCAAAGACTTTAAAAAGACTTTAAAACTTCCAGAAGATTTCGTGGATTTTTAAGATTAAAAAAAGGGTATAGTAAACCAGATTTCATAGAGATGTCAAAAGAATTTCAAATATTTCAAAAAGTCTACAGTATGCCAAAACTCAACACATTTCCAAGATTTGAAACGGATCCAAATTATCTTTAAAAATGCAACAGATTTCAAATATTCCAGTGATTTCAAATGAATACGAAGGAAGTAAAAAAGGTTTCAGAATTATTTCAAAGAATTCGCAAGGATTTCAAAGATTTCAAAACATTTGAAAGGTTTTAAACAGTTTAAAAAGGTTTCAGTAACTTTGAGAAGAGTTAAAAAGGTTTCAGTGATTTCAAACGAACACAAAAGCTTTCAAGAATAAAGATTAAAGAAAGATTTCACAAAACAGTTATTTCAAGGATTTCATCAATATTTCGAAATATTAAAAAAAATTTCACAACATTTTCAAAGAATTCAAGGATTTCAAAGATTTTAAGTCTTTCAAAAGATTTAAACGAACTCCAAAAGATTTCAAAGATTTCAGAAAAAAAATTAAAACTTGTTTATGTATGATTCTTCTTGCTTTAGAAATGGTTATCTCATAAACAAATTTAATGTTTCATTTTTTGAATGTATAATAAACTGTTATTTACTTATTTGATTCAAAAAAGGAAACCTGAAAAACTTGATTTCTTGACCTTGTAAACCTGGAAAAGATTTTGAATTGTGTTCCTAGGAATCGCTGGACTCCCTGTTTTTAAAACAGTTATGCCATCACATTAATTGTATTAGCAATTTATCTTATATTTTATTCTATTTTAAGAGGGTGCAATTTTATTCAGTTGGTACTCATCTGGTACGAATTGAATATTCACAATTTAAGCCTTTCCGATCATGAGACAATAATCCAAAACTTTAAATCAAAAACATTGCTGCAAACTTTATCGTATTTAAAAGGCCCCAAGTCTAAATTTATCAATAGTTTATTTTTCTCATACCGAATGACAATTCTCAAAACAATACGTAAAATATATTTTTGATAAAAATAAGAGAATGAATAGTGAAAGTAATTTAATTCCTTAAAAAATGATTATCTGCCAGCGTACAAAATGTTCATTGCCATGTCAAAAATACATTTTTTTCATTTGTTAATTACAAAGAAAGCAAGTAAATGGTGAAAAAGCTGATGGTAAAACTTGATTTTAATATTGTTACTCATAGAAAAAATACGGTCCAACTTTTTCTTTAAAACCGAGTCTTTTTTTTCCATTATTCAGTTCGTACTAGTATCCACCTCGTACTGGTTTCCCCTGATTTGTATTCAGCAGGATTGTTTGAATTCGTTGTATTTCACTTAGAATCAGGCAGGCTGTAAATGTGTTGTTTTTTAGATGAACTAGTAAGGCGATATTTTTTTCTGCTTCCAAGAGAGTTGCTACAGGTCAGGGGGAAATTCTGGAAAGTCATGGAATTTAAAACTGGTCAGGGAAAGTTCGGAATGTCAGAAAAAGCTTGAAAGAGCCAGGGAATTTTCTATAAACTGAAGTTAAAGTTTTTGGGTCATCCACAAATTACTTACGGTGTTTTTATGACCTTATCATCCCCCTTACCATATAAGATAGTGTAAGATTTTATCTGGACACGCCTCCCTTCTCCTCTCCAGAAATATGACAACGAACACATTTATAAATTCTGTAAATGAAATAAACATTAAAACTTAATTAAATTAAATTTAAAAAAGAAAATATGTTAATAACAAGCAAGTTTTACAAACGTATAATTTATTTTGTTGGAAATGTAACAACTTGGTTATAAAGTAATTCGTTTTGTTTGAAAATTCAACTTTTTTGTCAAAGATTCATCTTTTTGAATTGAAAATTTATATATTTTGGTAAGAAATTCAACTATCTTATTGAAAATTACATTTTTTGTTCAAAAGCGTTACTTTTTGTTGAATTCAACTGTTTTTGATTTAAAATTAAACTATTGTTTTGTGGAAACATAAACCATTACACTTTTTGTTAAGAATTTTTTGAAGATTCGACTTGTGAGTTAAAATTTTATAATTTTGTTCAAAATGCTATAATTTGGTGATCAAGTCATTCTTTATGTATGAAAATATAACTAATTTGTTGAAACTTCATCTTTTGAAATTGTCAATTAAACTTTTTTATTAAAAATTCAACTATTTTTTTTTTAATTTGATATATTTTTTGCTTGAGGCTTCAGATACTTTGTTGAAAATTCGTATTTTTATGTCGAATCCAACTGTTTTTAAAAATTGAAGATTACCATTTTTTGTGGCAATGTTAACTATTACACTTTTTGTTGTGAATTTATTCTTTTCGTATGAAAATTCGTTTTCTTGAGTTGAAAATTAAACTGCTTTAGTAAAGAATTTAACTAGCTGGAGAAAATAAACTTTTTTAAAATGAAGATTTGACTGTCTGGTTTAAAATTAAAACCTTGTTTGCTTGAGGATTTGACTACATTGTTGAAAATTCTAATATTTTACTGTTTCTTATTACTAAGTAAAATATTTTTTGGTGGAAATATTAATTATTATACTTTTCTTTAAGACTTCAGTTTTTTTGTAGATTTATTTTTTGAATTGAAAGTGTAGCTGTTTTTTTATCATTCCTTTTTTTTGTTTGTTGAAAATTAATTTTTTTAACTGAAACTTTAATTATTTAATTTGTTATATTAATCTAATATTATATATTAATATTATATTAATCTTCTTGGGGAAAAATTCTTCTTGTTGGTTAAAAAGTCAAATATTTGGTTAAAAATACAGTATCTCTAAGTTGTAATATATGTCGATTTACTTTTTTTTAGTAAAACTTTTTCTGCCATAACTCCCCCCCCCCCCTCTCTATTCTCATAAAAAAACAGTAAGATTTTACCGTATCTCCCTTTCCCTCTAAGTTGACTTACTTAATTTGTGGATTACCCTGTATAAAATTCTTTATGACTAGACCTGAGAGAAAAATTTATAACGGTCAGGGTAAATGAAAAATTGGTCAGGAAATGTTAGAGAATTAGGAAATTAAAATCTTGTACAAACATCGTTTGAAAAAGTTCTTTTCATGAAGTGATAAGTATCATAATTTTAAAATAATCTAATTTTCTATAATTCCATAGCCTTGTTTTGAAATTCACAGAAAAATTTAAAAAAAAGGAAGGTGATAGTCATAAACCAGAAATTGTCTAAACCTGTGTCGAATTTCTTCGTCTGAAGCTTTTAAATTTGAAAACGTTAAAAATGTATCGGATATGGAATTAAATAGCATTAAAAAAAGGTTTCTGGGTTTAAAATTGATTAATTGTTCAGAGCTTATGGAATTATAAAACGTCTTCTGTAATTACAAATTCTACAAAAATTATCAAAACTAACAAGGGTGTATTTCTTAAGAAAATAGGTTTTTTATTTTTAATAACTCCCCACTTTTTAAATTTTAAAATAAGTTTTGCTAGAATATAAGAAGTAACATTGAGTATCATGATGCAATAAAAATTGAGAATATTTCAAGGAAATTTTTTCTGAAAATTAAAATGCTCATAACTTCCTACGTTAAATTCGTGTGCGCATTTTTAAATTGTTTTCCAAACAATCCTGTTACCTATTGGAATTTTTAAAAATAATTTTGATAGTTAAAATATTGTTTTTTCTTTTGTCAAGCATGATTTTCTTATTTTTATATTTCTTTCATCGACCAAGAGTTTGTTGCTATCTTGAATTCATTTCCTTGTGATAGCGATCCTTGGTGTGACTCATAATGTGTGTTTACTTTACACTTCACTGTGCAAATTGTGTCACTAATTACATTTAGATATGTGTTATTGCACCGCAGTGTTCTAATTCTTACTGTGTTTGTGATTTGTCATTTCATACAAATAGGTGTAAGCAATGAGATTTAACTCAGAAGCAAATGGAAATTTATTCTTGATGAAGAAATTGTGTATAAATTGTTTAAATTAATATCCGTCCAGATAAATTTTCTGTTTGTGTCTTGAATTATGTTTTTTAATCGAACACACTTTTAGATTTGTAATTTTTTGTTTTTTTAATTTTAGGTTGAGTGAATGATTTTATTTTTTACAATAATTTCGTCCTCTTATTATTTTTGTTTTTATGCAGCACGTTTTGCATGGTAGTCACAAATTTATAAAACCAATATAATAATTGAAATCGAACCACGATGGTTGGTTTTTGTCAATGGTGTGTATTGAACGCAATGAAACTGTTTAAAAAATGATTTTAGCATATGTTTTTAAAATTCGAACGATTTAGTATTGAACAGTTTTATATATAAAAAAATATTTTTGATTAAAAAATTTTTTTTAAAATGTTTTTGAATGTTAATTTTACTAATTTCTGCACTTCTATGATTTTTTTCATCTTTTAAATCAGGTTTTTTGAAAATGTATTTTTAGAAACAATTAAATTTGAAAAAAATGATGAGTATTTTCAATGTATCCTTAAAAAATAATAATTCTTCAAGCTTTTAATGGTTTAAAGGATAATAATGATAAAGTTAGTGGCGGTTAAGAATATTGATCAAAGTTTGTAGCTTTTGTCTAAGCTTTGTTTCCATAAAGATAATCGGCGGAATTAAAAATTTCATAATTCTAAGGTACTGAAAAATTTTGCCAAATGCCCATTTTAATTGATTTCTATAAATTTTGTAAGATTTAAAGGAATTTTCAAATATTTTGTCAGATTTTAAACCTAAGTTTTGTTCTATTATAAAAAATTTCAATGAATTTCTACATTTTTATCATGTGTCTTTAGCTTCAAAAGTTTCTCAAAACAATTATCTTGCAGATAGATTAGGAATTAGGAAAACGAAGCAATCTTTAAAACAAATGTAAGTAATTTCAAATTTGTGACTGCCATTTATTGCATGGTTTGGATATCTACGTCACTTTTTTATCATTTGAGAAAATCCTCCTCCTATCACGTTAAAATATAATGAATGAAAAATTGGTCTGTAAAATGAGTTTGATCTGATAAACTTCAACTTCACTATTTTAGAATAAGAATAAATATTTAAATTACAGTTACCTGACTACTGGACTGCAAAGTCTTTAAAATCTATAAGAAGGGTGTCTAGCTACCTTGAAAAACTTAAGTTTGAATTATTTTGTATTCTTTGTTTATAAAATATTTATTCTTTAAAAATGTGAAACGTAATTTAAATCTTTTGGTTTATTATAAAAGAAAATTATAATTTAAAAGAAGAAATCTTCCTGTTGACAGGTTTTTAAAAATAAGTTATAAGATCATTTATTTTCTGAGACTGGAAAAGTATTAACCTAAAAGAGTTTTCGTTTGTAATAATTATTTAATAGACTGCAATAAACCAAATTCTGTTTAAATAAAATTTCGGGTGACAAAAATGAGTAATTTGTTTTTTTATGCCTCTGCATTGATTCAAAAATTCTCGACAATAAAAAAATTATTTCATTATTTGACGAACAGAAAAGGCAACGTGGAAAAGCCTGATATCTTGGCCTGGAAGTCTGAAAAAGAAGTTGAATTTTATTTTTATGAATCGCTAGACACTCTGAAAAGCATTTATTTTTCTGAGGAATTTTTTTTATTTAGGAAGTAACAATTTCAAAAGCGGTCTACTAATTTCAATTGTCATCCAGTGTCCAGATTTGAAATTAACAATATGTGTTTCTGTTCTATGTTGGGGAGCAAATAGCACAAAAATGTGTCTGTCTCATTACTGGTGGCTTGAGAGCAATTATCTCTCTGTTGCAGGTCGGCCAGCTTTCAGACTACGACATTACTAGACTTCTCAAACAAACTCATTTCGTATTAACCTTAGCTTATGGAAGTAGAATGAAAAAATGGTGGTGGGTCCCTAACTACAACTTTCCTGAATCTCTGCGTAAGGATACACTAATCTCACATCCTTGTGCACCATTGGTCACTGCTCTTTTCACCCTATCTGGTTTACTTTATCATTGGGTAGTATTAACTGTTTTTTAAGTAGTGGCTAACTCGTCCCTAATAAGCGTTCAATTACTACCCTTTCTCCCCGTAATCGCAATAATACTCGAAAAAGGGCACATTCTAAAATGTGTATAAGCCATCAGCTGCTGTGGTGCTACAGACTTATTTTAAGTTACTCTTACAACTAGTTGCTTTAGTCTATTTAAGACAAGTTTAACAAAGTTTTTTGTGCCGTTAAAACTTACCGTGCCAATGCATCCTCTCTTTTAATTTGCCATGGATTAATAATTTATAATTTTAGAGTAATTCTTTAAAGTAGTCCTTGCAGGAGAAGAAACCATTGGCGCCTTTGAAATACAAAAGTTTTGTCAATAGTTTCTTTTTTTGTCAGGAATTTAGTATGAGATTGAGATAGAGTAATTTAATGTTTGTAATTTAATGCTACATTGGAAGCTTGTCGCAAATTTGTTAGGACACGTTTCTCTGAGCTCGATTATAAGACTATGGGACACACATGGTTATGCTTGGAGAGTTCGAACTAACATTTTTGAAAAATTCCCGTAACTTTTGATCGCTGGTAAGAGCCGTAAAAATCGTATTGCTTGTATTGCGCTTCTTGAACGGTGTGTTGGTCGTTCGCGAAACCAATTAAGTCATGAGACACAAAGAAGATGGCGACATTCGATTTTTGTGGTCCACTCCCAGTGCCCCGATAATCCACCCTAGTTGGCTGACTAAATTATAATAAACGACTAACCGGCGGACTTGATAGGACCCAATGGACAGGCTGTACCAGCTCAAGTCACCGACAATAAAGATACAACCTGCACAGTAGCATTCACACCCAGAGTTGTTGGAGAACATAAAATATCTGTGAGCCACAGAAACGTTCCCGTGGTCGGTAGTCCCTTTAGCTGCAAAGTCTACGACGTCGCTGCTATCAGAGTTAAGGATTCAAAACGAGGAGTAATTGGGATGCCAGTCACCTTTTTAGGTACATACTTTCGATTTTCGCAATAAATTATATTTTTTGGGGAGGCCACTGGATCGGGAAACCGGGAAATGAGAGGCTAATTCCATTTCTAATCATGCAGCGAGGTATGCATGAGGTTGTCAGACTATGCTGGCATATATGAAAGTATGTAATTCTTCACTCAAAATGAAGGTACACGCGAGGGAATACGTGTTTCACTTTCTGGCTAATTTTTTTTTATGATGAGCTGTTGAAGATAACTTTACAATTTTATAAAAACTGCTCTATCGAATGAGATGAGAAAAATATCAACATTTTCAGAATTGAGAAAATGGCGGCTATCTTTCATAAAATGTTAAAAATGGGTTTTCTCGAAAAGGCCATCTTTACATTAGTTTATGTCTGGATTGTCGATAATATGGACTACATATTCTCCAAGTTTAGCTTTTTTAAAACAATTTCTTTCTATTGGCAAAAACTTGCTTCGACAAAAAATCAAAATTGTTAATTTTTTCAAAAATTACCGAAGAAAGGAGCAAATGTCAAGAAAAAAATTCATACTACCGAAGAAAGGAATAAATATCAAGGAAAAAAGTTGATTAGAAATAAATTTCCTTTAAGAAAGCCTCTTGCACTTTTTTAATATACAAAATAAAAGAAATTAATATATATTTTTAATATATATATATATATACATACACACATACATATTTATTAAAAATATATAATTAACAATTACAAATTAATTGCACGAGAGGCAGTGATGTATCCGGATAGAGAAATTAATTTCTAAACAACTTTTTTACTTGCAATTTACTCCTTTCTTCGGTAGTTTTTGAAAAAATTCACAATTTTAAATTTGTTCGAAAAATGTTTTTATTCATAGGAAGAAATTGTTTACAAAATGCCAAATTAGAGAGCTTTTTCGAGAAAATCCATTTTCAGAATGAACGCCGCCATTTTATTGATTAAAATTTTTTGATATTTTTCTTCGATCATTCGATATCATTCCACATCACACAAAAGAAAAACCAACCGAATATGTATATTTGGTAAAAAGCGGCATCATTTTGAAAAATATTTTGGCAGTTTTTATGAAATTGTAAGGATATCTTGAACAGCTCACCATTCCTGAAAAAAAATGTTTTTCAGCCAAACAGCGAAATACGTGTTCCTTCATTTTCAAAATATTCTGAAAACTTTATGCAGACTTCATTGCATCATTTGAAATGGAACCAGTCGAGAGTAAATTTATTTTTTTGAATTTGAATAGAAAAACCTATCCAATCATTTGAAATTGTATAGCCTTATTGCGGCTTCTTTTAGTAGAAAAACTTTTGGTAGAAAAACTAAAAATATACACACGCGCGTATTTCATAGTATTTCATATCATGATTCTTTTTAACAGTAGTAATTTTAAACGAAAAAAGAAATATAACAAAAAATGGTATAAGGTTTTAAATTTTCTTTTAAACCTAAAAACTAAAATGATTAAAAAATAGTAAATCTGCCTTGAAATATACATAAATTTGCAGTGAAAAACGCGAGCATAGCCTAAAATTGTTGAAAAATTTGCATCTCCTATGAAATCCAATGACTTTTTTATTTGAAAAAATATACAATTATGAGTTAGTTCGTTTTGAAATACCTTAAAAATCCTAATGTTCTAATTAGAAGTTCCACAATTTATCAGGGCCATTTTCTGAGAACATGAAAAACCAGTAAATTAAAATGAATTTAATTTCTCACCGAAAATTTTACAAATTTTTAGAACAAAAATCTATCCAATCACTTGGAATATCAAAAATTCATAACACATGATGTAATGCAATTTTTACTTTTATAACTTAAAGTTTAAAATGCTTTTAATTGTTATCAACTTGAAAATACATAATTTAAAAATTTACAAGTTTTAAAACATTTTAATTAAAAATTTTAGTAATCGAGAAAATATTGTTGCAAATCTATAAAAACCCGGAAGTGAGCAAGTAACATTTTTTGATAGTAAAGTTTTTTCTTACAGTGGAAACGAGTCAAGCAGGACCAGGAAATTTAGAAGTAACAGTAAATGGAGGTCGAGTTCCAACTTCTGCTCAGGCGCAGGGTCCCCACACCTATGCAATATCCTTTACACCTCGAGAACCAATTTCACATACTGTGGATTTACGTTTTAATGGCGAGGATGTTCCAGGCAGTCCCTTCAGTTGCCAGGTTCGAACTGTTTATTCTATTCAGATGAATAATTCTCAACTCTTCTCAGAGTCAGTCAGTGTTGCTGGCAGGAGAGCCAGCGACACTGGACCTTGCGTCATCGCGGATATTGATAAAAAAAGTTAGGAATGATAGTTTGCATATATGATAATAACGAACTATCAGACAGACCAAGCAATTGTTGAGCCCCCGTACTTTAATTAATTTTCTAAACATTAATTTTCCCACAAAATTAGCATTATAATGATATTAAAAAAAAATCCAACCCCAGTTGACCGGGCGCAAAAAGCGTTAGTTTCTTCAAAGAACTTTGGCGATGACGAATATAAAATTTTTTAAATGTTGGTTTTGACTCCCCACAACACGAATAAATATGTGTGCCTTAAACCAACACATGTCCAACAAATATTGACCGATTTGGAGTAAAAAAAATTGAAAAAAAGCTGATAAGATTTCTGAGAGAGTTGTCGAGCCTGATATTTAAATTAAGCTTTCAATTTTTTTATAAATAAACCAATATGATGATAAAAATGGTCATTTTTTTCTATTTGACGTTCCCGGCGTCCTTCAATAACAGAAAAATGGTTGAAATTGCCTTAGTTTCATAGAATAACATTAGTTAAAGATGTTCCAATATTTCATAATAAACAACACAAATTTGTAGAAACAAATTATTAGTTGAAAGAATGATTTCTACGTTTTCCCTTCATTTTACGTTTTTAAAGTTATATTGAAAGAAATTGGGATTAAAACAATATAATGATGAAGAGATTTTTTCTTGAGATTATACTTGTTAATATTGTAAACAAATTTAATAAATAAATGCATTAATTAAGCACTTGTCGACAGAAAAATTTGTTTATTTCCGATGTCATTTTTTAAATTAGGAACTTTATGATCATTTTAGCAGAATTCATGATTTTTTATTAAGATTATGGTTTTTTAAACAAAAGCATTGGAAAAATTCATTTTTTTTAATGCCAGTCCTTTCAGCTCGGAACTTTCTGACAGTTTCAGCAAAATTCATAATTAGTTAATAAATTTTATGATTTTTAAAAATATTCAATAAACAAATGCATTAACCCGGAATTTGTCGAAAGAAAAACTCTTTTTTTTTGTTAACTTTTTTAATTAGAAACTTCATGATAATTTCATAAAAATGTATAATTTTTGGATTAATTTTATGATTTGTTTAAACAAATCCATTATTTGGATATTTATCGACGAAAATTTGAATATTTTTTCAATCAGCCCTTTAAGTTCAAGTTTTTCATTTCTTTCATTCTTTTAAAAAGGCTGCAGCTTCAGGATTCAGATAGAATGACCTTATTCTTATTTTTTGTCTATGATACACTATTAATGCATTAGCCTTATTAAAATAATGAATTTAATGAAAAACTTAAACTGAAACGACTGAGATTTTAAAAAAAGTCTTTTCCTCGACAAATACCCAAAGAACGTATTTGTTTATTAAACTTGTTTAAAACATCGTATAATTTATCAACTAGGTATCAGTGGTAATGAAATTATCAAATCAAAAGACTGACATCGGAAAAAACCCTTTTTCGTCGACAAATACCCCAATAATAATTCATAAGTTTGTTAAATTTTTTTAAAGAATAAAATTTATCACTTAATCATGAATGTTGCTGAATTTATTATGAAGATCCCAATTAAAAAGTCTGGCATCGAAAAAAAAAGAATTTTTGCCTCGACAGATGCCCCGATAGCACAATTGTTTATTATTTGAAATAATCATAAAACTGATTAAAAAAAAATATGAATTTTCTGGAAATTTCCATGAAGTTCTTAATTAAAAAAGTTAAAATCGAAAAAAACTCAACACCGAAAAGTACGAATTTTTTTTCGACAAATGCCTGATTAATGCAGTTGTTTATTAAATTTGTTCAGCTAAATTTTCCGCTGGTTCCTTATTATCCTACATGCAAACTATCATTCCTAATTTTTTGTATCAATAGTCGCGATGACGCAAGGTCCAGATCGGCCTTTTTCAGTTTAGATTATATTTCTTTATACGTAATTAAACTGATATTAGTTTAAGGGTCCGCGGTCTAAACCTGTTAACTGACATTTCAGAAATTTTATACGGCGAAGGAAAATCGTTGTTATTTTTGTAATTTTAGATATATTTTTTAACCGTAAAATGTTCTTTGTTCATTTACTAGAGAAAAATAATACACGTTAGTTCTATAACATTTAAATCTAAATCGAATGTTGTATGACAAGTGAAAGCTATACATATGTTATCTACAAGGGGTCCAACGGTCTAAACCTGTCATCTGCAGTGTTTCACCGCTGACTCTATTGTTTTCCCCGGACTCACATTTCTCTGCGTTTTTCTTTAAGCTGCGAACAAGTTTGATATGTCAAAATATTTGGAACCGAAAGTCGAATATAGATGTAGTTGCAAAAATTTAAAGTAATTTATTGCAAAAATTTGCTGAGTGTTAGTAATCGCGATGCACAAGTAACTTTCGACACACACATGTGCTCAACTGAACACACACTGACATGTGTCTCACTGGTTTATTCTACCTGTAAACCAAGCCGATGTGAGAAAAAACACGGATTTCCCATAAGACACCATAAGCAGTTAACATGTTTAGACCGCGGACCTATGCTGTAGATACTAAAACGCGATTTTCGAAAATCCATGAAAGAAAACTGCAAGGAATTTTGGCGTTTCGTTTGCGGGATATTAACTGCATCAGTTTTGAAAAAATGTCAGTTAACAGGTTTAGACCGCAGACTTTTCAGTTAATTTTAGATGACCCGCTATATTTCTAGTCCCTTCAAATTCCATGATGAAAACCCTGATATAATTATCCTATACATTTTTATCCTAAAATTAAAAGAATATTTGATGAAACCAGGTGAGCGATTCAGCGAGAGTTCTAATTACGGAAGGACTCGAAAAGGTATCAGTAGATCGTGTCGCCACATTTACTATTGAGGCTGATCCTTCACTGGGCACCCCCGCAATAGAAGTTCTTTCGCCTACGAGAGAAAGTATACCTGTTCAAATCAAACAGATGGGTCACGGTTCTTACACTGCTGGTTTTACACCTAGAGATGTCGGTATGTAGTTTTAAGACTTAAGAACTGATTAGGCTTTACAGAAAATGTCCTAGCTTCTGATTTTTTTATTATTGATAAAAATATGATTCCAACTATCCATAATATCTAAGAATCATGGCTTCTTGAGTGCAGGTGACCACAGCGTGGAAGTTAAATTGAGCGGCTCGCACGTTGAGGGCAGCCCTTTCCTCGTAAAAGCTTACAATGCAGACAAAGTAAAAGTCACTGACATCAACAGTGGACTTGTTGGAAAGCCTGTATTTTTCAGCAGTAAGTATTTCTTTTATCTTTTATTCTTTAATGTTTAGTTTACAATCGGGTTTAGGTCCCAGGGCTTCCTAGGTCACCCTAAAATTTGCCGCACATTTAAAATTTTTATTATTACTTTTTATCGTTTGCAGAGTTGATTATCAAAAAAAAAAGACAATTCACCTGAAAACAGGC
>NC_046658.1:118627610-118636367 GCF_010883055.1 Belonocnema kinseyi
TAAATCCTCAAAAATGCTTAATCTTTTTTAATACCTTGTAATCTTAAAAAATATTCTGAACTCTTATCTATTCAAATTCCTTTAAAAAATGGTAAAATCCTTCGTAATCTTTGAAATCTACTAAAATCTACGAAAAATCCTTAATTCGATTGAAATCATCTGCAATTTCTGGAAACCTTTTCCATTTTTTAAAATGGAAAAATCTGTACATCTTGAAATCTTTAATACCTTTCAAACATGTTTTTGATTGTGTTAAATTTGTAGATGTCTCTACAAGTCCCTTAAAATTTAATTCCATTTCATTTACTTCCGGAAGTTCTCTGGAAATTCCTTGAAATTCTCTAAAATCCTTTGAAAACTTTTTAATTTTTTGCCATCTTTGATAAAGTTTTTAAAACCCTCACAATTTTTTAAATCTTGAAATTTCTTGGCATCTTATAAACTATACTAAAAACTTTTAAGTCTTTTGAAATTCATTGGAATTTTGTTAATCTTTATGCAATTTCGTATGTCTGGTAAAATCTCTACAGATCCCTTAAAATGCTTTGAAACCCTTGAAATTTTGTTTAACTTGTATATATTCCCTAAAGTTCTCTAGAAATCTGTTGAAGTCCCTTGAAATCTTTTAAATATCATTGATATTATGGAAACCTGTTTAATATCTTTTAAAATGTCCTAAAAGTTTACGAAATTCTTTGAAAACCCTCTAAAATGGTAAATATTTTTAAATACCTCAGGAGATTTAAAATCCCTTGAAATTGATAAAATCCCCTAATTCTTTTGAAATCCCTGGTAATCCTCCTTGAAAAGTTTTCTATTTTTTAAATCCTTTGAAATCTATAGAAATTCCTTATAATCTTATGTAATTGTTTATTTTATTTCGAAATCCTAAAAATCATTAGAATATAGTTACATTTTTCGAAATTTTCTAAAGTACACTATATTTTCTCAAATCCTTCGAAATCCTTGGAAATCTTTTGAAGTTCCGCACAACATATTGAAATCTTTAATATATTTAAAAAATCCTTTTAAACTAATTAATTCTTTCAAATCCTCTAAGATCCCATGAAATTCCTAGAATATCTAGAAGTTCTTAAAAATTTAATTTTATTTTATTTACTTCCTAAAGTTTGTTTGAAATTCTTTGAAATTTCCCTTTGATATCTTTGACAACCTTTAACGGTCCCTCAAAAATTTGAAAATCTTTACATTTCTTGGAATATTGTAAAATATACTAACATTTTTCAAATCTTTTGAAATCCTTTACCATTTTTGTAATCTCCTATGTAATTGCATATTTCTGGTAACATCTTTACAAGCACATTAAAATTTTTTCAATATTACGGATATCCTAAATAACTTAAAAATCTTGTTAACATTTTCTAAAATCCTGCAAAATTCTTAGAATTCCCTTAAAAAATGTTAAATGTTTTTAAATATCTTGGAATATTTTAAAATACCCTAAACTCTTTAAAATCCCTTGAAATTGGTAAAGTTCTCTAATTCGTGTGAAATCCCCGGAAATCCGTTAAAATCCTCTAAAATCCCGGTGTAACTTTTCCATTTTTTTACTCTCTTGAAATCTATAGTTATTTTTACAAATTTTGTTAATACCATGAAGATTCCTTGAAATTTTCGAATTTTTCTAAATTATCTGAAATCTTACGAAATCATTTCAAATTCCCATAAAACGTGTAGAAATCCCTTGAAATCCATACAAGTTTCTTTAAAATTTATCCATTCAATTTACTCCCTTGATTTATTTAGGAATTCCCTGAAATCCTTTGATATCCTGGACACCATTTTTAAAATCTCTTGAAATTTGTGGAATTTTTTCATTTCTTAGAACCTTGTAAAATACCCTAAAATCTTTCAAGCGATTAGAAATCCATTGCTATTTTTAAATCTTTCGAGATCCTATAAAATCGCGTTAAAGTGTCCATTTTTCTAAAAAATTTACAAAACTTTTTCAGTCAACGCAAGTCAAGCAGGAGCTGGAAACCTAGAAATTATTGTGGCAGTAAATGGGAAGAATGTACCAAATTATGTACAAAGTGAAGGAAACGCGAAGTTTAGGGTCAATTTCAAGCCACAAGAAGCAGCCATGCACAGCCTTAGTGTTCGATTTAATGGCGAACCCGTACCAGGTATATATTACCTTTTAATATACCTATTCGTAATTTATAAACTCAAAATTGCCTTTTAGATTTGCAATTATAAAACAACTTCCACAGGATCCCCGTTTAGTTGCAAAGTGGTTGGAGCAGGTCAAGCCTTAATAACTGGTCACAATTTAAAAATGGGAGCCGTAAAACGGTTAATAGCCTTCACAGTTGATCCGCAAACCGCATCGATGAACTGTGATGTGATCGTTACACCTCCATCGAATATAGCACTTCCTATTACGATTGAGCCAATCGATGGAAAGTATAATATCAGTTTCATGCCGACGGAAGTGGGAAGACATAACGTCAGTGTTTTAATCGATGGAGAACCCATAAAAGGATCCTCGTTTGCTTGCAACATCTACGATGTTACAAAAGTAAGATTTTCGTTTTGTTGTTTTAGAAATCTTTGTTATAATAAACATTGTTGCTACAAGGCTTGGAAAATGGTATAATTTTTATGGGGAAAGTAGGGGAAAGATTGAACATTTATTTTGACGTGTGGAAAAGAACAATCAATATTTTTATAAGAAATGTTATATTTTTTAATATTTTCAAGGATTTCTGCCACTAAAGAATTTATTGTTTTAAATTGAATATAGTTAGGTCGTTGGAAATCTTTTCCCAGTGATATAAAAAGGTACGAGAAAAAATAAAGAAAGTTAAATACACAATTTAGATTGTTTAACATCATTCAATAGAGCGAAGTAAAAATTCTAAAATTAATCGAATAGTTTGAGCGGAGGGATAACAATTTGTGGGCCGGCATCCGAAAAAGCAAAATGATCAAATATTTATTTGGTTCAAACTAAATAAATTTCAGATTCGACATATTCAACTATTTTTTATATTTTGCATATTGTTGATTAGTAAAAAGTGTAAATATAAAAAATTCATCATAATTTTTTAAACAATAGTAAATATTTTGAATTTAAAATAGTTAAATTTTACTGATTTTAAATTTGTTTTTACTTTTGTCGAATGCCAATCCACAAGTTTTTTCCTCCTCTAACTAAAAAGTATTCACCTTTTAATACTGATTCAAAAAGTACTATATATTTTGTAACTGTTCCAATTTTTAATAATTTAATAATTTGAAAGAATTTTCTACCTGATTCAAATATTGTATTTTAAACTATCCTATATTTAAACAGGAAAGGGTAAGTTTTTTGAGAATAGAGAAAAAGGGTGATTGCGAGAAAAAAGGAGAAACTAAGAAAAACGGGGAAGACTGTGCACCCAGTATTATTAAGAATTGTTTAGAATTTAATAATAATTGCTGAAAAGATCCTTTTAGGGTGGTCACTCAAACAAAATAAAAATTGCAGACTGTTTCCCGGTTTTCACGGTGAAAAATTATATTTTATCCGGTTCATTTTTAGGCATTTATAATAATAAATATTCAATCGTAATTTCTTTATTATATGGGTACATTTTAAAAAGAATTTTAGAAATGCAAAGTCAAGTATATAATATAAATTATTTTAAAGGCAGACTTAACATTAATTTAGGTACATATTATTAAGATTTTAACTCAAAATATATTGCATTTTCGAAAAAATAGTGGATATTTCAACCTAAAAACATAAATTTCCAACGAAAACAGTTGAGTTTTCTAGCTAAAAAGTCGATTTTTTTTAGAAAATTTTTAATTTTTAAACCAGGAAAGATGAACTTTCAATAGAAAAGTTAATATTCAACAAAGAAAAATAAATTTGTAGGGAAATAGTTGAATTTTCAACCAGAAAAATGATTTTTCACCAAATCTTTGCATTTACAACGAAGTAGTTGAACTTTCAAGCAAAAGAGACAAATTTCTAATAGAAAAGGGTAAATTTTCCACCCAAAAGTTGAATCTTCAATCTAAGCAGATGAATCTTCAACCAAATAATCGAATTTTCAAACAAAAAAGATTAAGAAGATAAACAAATAAATTAAAAAAAAATAAAATAAATAAGAAAGATTAAAATTCATCCAAAAACAGTAGCATTTTCAACCAAATATTTAATTGAATTTGCAACCAAAAGAGTCCAAAAAAGAATACTTTTTAATCAAATAGTTGTATTTTCAACAAAATAATTCATTTTTGACAAATGGTAAAATTTTTAATCAAAAGTAATGAATCCTGGACCAAAAATATGATCGTAGACTTTTTAATTAGAAAGAATTAATTTTCAACTATAAAATATGAATTTTCAACACAAAAATATGAATTCTAAACTAAAAATAGTTGGATTTTCTTATTGGGTTCTATTAACTTATTTCAGAGTATAAGTTCTGGCATTCCGCAGGAAAACGGCCCATTTTTTCAATCCTAGTTTAGAGTAGCTTTGAATTCTTAAATATATAGTATAAAAGGAACATTTATTCTTGAACAAAACTCTAACTTAAGTCTTAAATATAAAATGATCTTCGATATTTTAACGATTATGGTTGGTAAGCAAAATTCCTGACACTTTTTTTTCGAAGATCGTGACGGTATTCATGAATAATTTTATATAAGAAAATTTTAGTGCAATCAGCAAAACATTTTGAAATTGAATTTAATTGACAGGATTTTTTAAATAGTTGACCTGGAATTTTTCAAAAGTAGACCTGGAAAATTAGAAAAGTCATGGAATTTTGAAACTGGATGTCTGTAGCATTCCTGATAACTTTGGTTTTATTTACAGTACAGGCCAAAAGTTTGAATACACTTCTTTTTTGATGATTGAATAAGTTCTCTTAATTTTAGATATGTCAGAACTAAAAAAATTTCTCTTTAAATTTCCCAAGATTCTGTAGAAAATGAGCCTAAAATGAAGCCTATTTGTCTATTTTTCTAGTAGATATTTCAAGAATAGTCTATGTTTCAATGTTTTCTTAAATTTTCAATAACTTCCTTAATAATCAATATTTTTTAATGTTCTTGGGATCATTTTGAAGCTATTTTTGCCCAGTATCATACAAGCTTATAAGTATGAATCTTGAAAATTGCCTTATTGAATTGCAAGGACTTATTTTAACATACAAGTTGAGAACATTTGAAAACATCTTATTTGTATTTAAATGCGAATAAAAATTAAATAAATATATATTTGAAGAAAATTTCATAGAAACTTCGTGATTATATGTTTCATATATTCTACAAAAATATTTTAGTAACTACAAAGAATATTGTAATTTTTCCAACTTTTTGTTAGAACTTCAAGTCCTTGCAATTTTATAAGACAATCTTCACTATTTATACTCATAAGCTCATATGTCACTCTGAAAAAGCTTCAAAATGAGACCAAAAACATAAAAAAAACATTGATTACGAAGGAAGTAATTAAAAAATTAAGAAAATATTGAAATATACACTATTCTTGCAATATCTACTTGAAAACTAGACAAATACGCTTCATACTGGGCTCCATTTTCTACAGAATTCGAGAGCATTTAATCCTTTAAAGAGAAGAAATTGTAGCTATGACATCTTTAAAATTAAGAGAACTTAATCATAAAAAAAGAAGTGTATTCCAACTTTTTGCCTGTATTGTAATTTTCAGAAGTTAAAAGATAAATATTTGAGGAAATGGATTTCGTATATTATAGGTTCATGTATCCGGTCTTTCGGAAGCTTTGCTTGGACAGGCGACGACATTCACGGTGGATGCTGCGGAAGCTGGAGAAGGAACTTTGGAATTGGTAGTCAGCACTGAGAATAATACTGTCAAGGCTGAAGTTGTTGCATGTGCTCGGGGGCTGTATGATGTGACCTTTGTCCCGCAAACAACGAGCACCCATTATGTTAACATCAGTTTTAATGATGACAATGTCCCAGGTTTGTGATTTGTACTTTTTAAAAAAAAAAAAAACATTCGCCATATTCTTTTATACATTTCAAAATAAATAAAAAGACTAGCGATGTACCTTCAAGTTACACTTTTATCAACTGAAAATTGAAATATATTCCCTGACCAAGAATTAGGGTAGCCGTTTTAATCGAAGAAAAAATTCCCGGTTCGCAAACATTTGTGACGGGCAATTAAATAAAAAAATTCGAATTTAAGGCTCACGATTTTATGCATTTGAATTTGAAAAATTGACTGCAAATTAAAGCACTCAAGAGGAAACTCTTGAAGTTTAAACTTTTAAATTTTAAGTTAAGAACTTTTTAAAATGGAAAGTACTAAAATTCTTCAATTGACAAATTTTAAATTAAATGCACATAAACTGAAAAAAATCGAATTTTAAGTTTTATAAATTGTAGAGTTCAAAGATGCAGTTCCAAAAATGTAAATCCATGTTCTCATTTTCAATGCTCTAAATCGAAAAATCAATACATCTAATTATTTTTTAAATTATAGTATTTTACCAATTTTGAGCTAAAAACATTTAAACTTGAACGATTACATTTTTTTCAAACTGAACAATTTTTACATTAGAAGTTGAATTATTTTAATTCTAAATAGTTTAGATATCCTTAAAAAGATTCAAAATTTTGTTTAAGTCTTGATAATTTTGCATGTTTCAAATTTTTTCACATTTAAAATTATTATCAAAAGTTTTTCGTAACTTCTACATATCTTTTAAAATGATTCGAATTTCAAGTAGTTTTTCAAAATACAAAATCATTTTCAATTTTCCTGCAAATCTTAAGAAAATATTTTTATTCTTTTGAAGTCTTTCAAAATTCTTAAAAGCTTATACATTTTTAGTTCAAAATTTGCAAAAATGTACATTTTTTTTCTTAGGCCATGGCGATTTCCACTGGAATTTCGATACGAATAGCCGGATTTTTTCGGGATGTACACGTCGTTTAAATTATTTGAAACCATTTCAAGTTTTTAAATAATTTTCAATCTTTCTAAAACCTCTACAAATTACTCGAATTGTTCTAAAAATAATAAGTGGTCAACTGTTGTTCAGATATTAAAATTCAACTATTTCACTAACAAATTATTATTTTTTAAAATAAATCGATTAAAACAGTAATGTTCAAAGTTTAAATGCTCTTTAATATTTTACCGATTCAACGCATTCTACTTCAAAAAATTCAGTTCCAAATTATTTACATTTATTATGGCTAAGGCTTTTGAATTGAACCGGTTTAATTTGTAACGTTGAACTCTGGAAAGTCTTAATTTTTGAACGGATTTAGAATTTCCAATAATCATTTCCAACAATAATTATTGTTCACTTTTTGATACTATAACTGGAGTACATTTTTTAATCAAAGAGTGCCAATTTCAAACGCTTTAAATTGTCAATTGTTTCAATATTTCAAGATTGCATTTCAAGATTCTTTAAATTAAGATTGTACGCTTAAAAATAAAAATCTAAAATGGAAAATTTCGTTACATATAAGATTCTCGAATTACGCATTATAAACTGGATGATATCATAATTAAAGAAGATAAAAATTCAAACCATTCTTTTAAAAATTGTTGAAATCGAACTTGAACAGATTTTTCTTCTAAAATTTGTTCAGTACATTTTATACTTTTTAAACTTTGATTGTAGGAGTTTCCCAATTTTTTATTTAAGTATCATATTTCTTACCATTTTTTTTTTAAATATCAGGCTGTTTATTTTTTACTGCACACTTGTATTTTGTACAATTTCAGAAATTTTAAAGAAATTGACATTGTAAATCTACAAATATTATTTGAAATATTTATTGCAATTATAAAAAAATTGACAGTCAAATGCAAATTACTCCTCAAATTTGTATATTTCAAAGAAGTTTTATGATTTTAAATTTAGCCCTTAAATCTTCAATGAAACAGTGTCAGTTTAAGGATGATGAATAATAATTGCTAGTCACAATGAAAAATGAAACAAATTGATTACAAAGTATGACGATTAATAATCAGGACCTAACCAATTTTGAAAATGTCGGTCAATATTACAGGTTAAAATATGAAATACAATAAAATCTGCGTAAATCTGCGTAAATATTGAAAATCAGTTCAATCAAGTAAAAGGACAATAATTTTTTTAAATTAAAACAAAAATACAAGCTAAATAATTAACTGTTATCTATAATTGTCAAAAAAATCTAAGTATCATAAAAAACAAAATATTACGATAAATGTTACTAATGTAGAAATTATTGTAAAAATCAAATGTAAAAAACTTCTGAATATATCATTTTTACCATATAAACTACAATATCTACCATATTTTCAATCTCAAAAAATACAGAATAACTTTCTCACGATGAGAAAGAAATGTCCATTCTAGATTTTAAAAAAATCCAAAATCATGATATTTAAACAGATTTTCTCTCAAAGTATAACAGAAATACAAAAATAAGTCGTGTGAAAAAATTAATGAACAATTGCTTAATGTCTTCAATTATTTCAAAGTGTTTCTGTCAAATGTTTCCTTTTTTGCATACAATATTCCTCAAAATAAATTTTTGCGATTTTGATTGTGTTTTAAAAATAGTAATGTAAAGTTTTTCAAAGAAATAGTAAAGTTCACGTGTCTATTTTTGAAATTGAAAACAATTTGGAAACTACTAACGTTTAGTTTGGAAAACAGAAAGAAAAATGGCAATACTTTCAATTAAATTACGCGACTAAGCTATAAAGAATCAATATCTAGTGCCTACTTTCCTTGA
>NC_046658.1:118636467-118690283 GCF_010883055.1 Belonocnema kinseyi
CCTCTTTCGGGTTCATGCTCCTTTCTACCCGCTGCAAGGAAGTCCGTTAGTGCTGCGAATACAGCCGTCGGCTCGATCCTAAGGACAATCCACTCGGTCAGATCTGATTCGTGGAATACCTACATTAGATTATTCCAGAGCCTCTCTGTAAGTACACTACTGTATGGTTCGCAGGTTTGGAACCTAAATCATTTGCAAGTTATAGAGAGAGTACAGCTTTCTTTTTTTAAGAAACTTTTATCCCTGCCCAACAATACACCTAACTACGCGGTGAGATTAGAAACTGATTCTTTGCATTTATCTCACACGGTCTTAAAAAATATTTTATCTTGGTTAATTAAAATTTCGACAATGGATAGTTCACGGTACCCAAGATAGTGTTTCGAGAGACTGAGATCACTGGCAGCAAAAGATCCTTACAACAAATTTAATTGGTTTTCCCAGATCCGGGTTTTTTTCAATGCAAGTGGTTTGGTGGATAGATGGGAGAACCTCACATTAAACTCCATTAGCTCTGATCGAGAGATAGTTCTTGGGAGCTATAAGTCCTACCTAGAGATCCTTGATGGCGAGCGTCTCGCCCTGTCTAAGAGCTTACTCATTTTTCCGCATTTAGCGATGCAATCCGGCACACAATCATATTTACTCATGCGAATATCTCTGTTTTATAAAAGAATCTTTGCACAGCCCAGACTATCAAATATACATGTTTGCCGAATTCTGATTGGCCGTGGAAAGTATGTTTTTAATATAGAAGAGAGATGTAGGATTTGCCACCTCGATAATGAGACTTTGTACCACATTTTATCTGATTGCCCGGCTTGTCAGCACTTGTTTGAATCTAAGTTTCCCACCAAGCCTACAGATATACACCCCTCCGATAAATGGTTAGTTGTATTGTCTTCCGTTCACCCTGCCACTGTTAGAAAATTTGTTAACTTAATTGTGAAGATTATTAGCGAGCGTTGGAGCTTATAATAGTTTTAACCTAGTATTTATGTATGTGTATGCGTCTGGCTATACGAGATTTATGTTTTTAGATATCCCTACGAAACTATCCTTGTATGTACCGAATGGTCTATAGACAAGTGTAAATAAATAAAATAAATAAATAAACAAAAATGATTGAATTTAAATTTAATGATTTTTTTTCTTTAAAAATAAAAATCTTAGGTGACACACACGAACATAACCTAAAGTTGTGCAATGATAAATATTTTTTTAAATCTAACATTTTTTTTCTAAGTATCAATTGAATTGTAAATCTTCTTCTAAATGTATTAATTGTTAAAAATAACTGATTTCCTGTGAAAAACGTTAATATGAACTGAAACTGATCAACAATGACAAATAAAATGTTTTAGTGTAAAACGCCAACGTAACCTAAAACTGTTAGAATTTGTGAATCTTCTCTCCAATCTTTTTTATATTTATTAAAAGTGCCAATTTCCGACGAAAAACACTGACATAGTTTAAAACTATTGAAAGATTTGAAATCTTGTTCAATTTATAATGATTTTTTTTAATACCACTTTTTGGTATGAAGAATTAACGTAACCTAAAATTGTTTTTAAAAAACTAATCTTTTTCTTACAATAAAAATAATAATTGCCGCCGAAAAACATTAAAATAATTCTAATTTTTAAAAAGATTCTAAATCTTGTTCAATTTACAAGGACTTTTGTTTTAAAAAACAAATTTTCGATGTAAAACGCCAATTTAGCCTAAAATTGTTGTGAATTACCTGAAACAATTAAAAAAAATCAAATATTGCTCGATCTATAATGATCTTTGCTTCAAAGCACACATTTTTGGTTACTACATTGCGACGAAAAACTGACGTAATTCAAAATTGTTAGAAGATTTTAAATATTGTTTAAATTTCTATAACTATTTTTGTTTTCAAATACCTCATTCTTGGTGTAAAATACTAACGTTACCTAAAACTGTTAAAAATGATCGATCCTTAAAACATAATGATTTTGATTTATAAATCTAAATTTCCGATAAAAACACTAATAAAACCGAAAAACGTAAACTCTTAAAAAATGTTTATTCCCTAAAATCGAATAATTTTCGATTAAAAATACCCATTTTCGGTTTAAAAGGCTAACATAATCTGAAATTATTGAAATTTGCGAATTTATTAGATAATTTGACAGTTTTTATGTAACCGCGCAAGAGTTTTTGAAAGGAAAAATCTTTAAATTTTAATTCGCATGAGGTCTTCTATTTTTTTTTCTTATTAAAAGGGATTATTTGTAGACTTAATTTTCAAAATGTCGAATTCACGATATAAAACTACTTCAGGTAATGAAAAGCCAGTCAGGTTTTCAACAATAATCGCGAGATTTTCAAGACATATTGTTACACCACTTTTTTAGAAATAGGGTAATTAAAATTTGCATTTCAGGAAGTCCATTTAAATGTCGAGTTATCAGCAGCGCACTCGATGGACCTTCAATGATCAGAGTGGGAAACACTGCTTACATGGATTTGGATATGCCAGGACTCGTTGGTCCAGTATCTGCAGAAGTTACAAGTACGTTTTTCTTTCAAAAGATATTTCAATCAATTATTCTTGAAACAGGGTTCGGATTTTGAAAAGACGCATAAAATTACAAAGAAACTTGCATGGAGTAGCGAAGAAAATCCCACCCAATTTTTCAAGATAATGAAAAAAGCAATATCAGACACTGAACGTCTGAATAATAACTTTATTTGTTTGTGAATATAGAGTACGTAATTCTCATTGGTTCTCAAATATTCTTTGCACATCCAAAATAAAATTTATAATTTAAATAATTTTTTAACAATAGTCATTCAGGTTGAAGGATTTTGAACCTATGTTTAAAATATTTCTTTCCTCAATAATTAAGACTTTTATTTGAGACTGTATAATTTCAATATTAAACTATTCATTTTTTAATATACCAGTCGTCACAGCTCAAAACGCTCTCTAAACAGGGGAAATAGGGTGATTTTTTTTACGAAAATAGGGGGAAATTCTTTCAAATAAAATTAATATAGCTACAATATTCAATTTAATATGAAACGCTTTAAATTCTTAAGTTTCCTAAGTGGTTGAATTTTCAATCCTAAGGCGAATTTTTAACAAAAGGGTTGAGTTTTTAATGCAAAACTGCGAATGGTTAACAGTTAATTTTTAAGTCGTAAAGAATAAATTTTCAATCAAATATTTGAATTTAAAAAAAAAAGACACAATAAGTTACATTTACAACCATATATTTGAGACCTTTCAAGCAAAAGAGACGAATTTTTTTTATAGCAATTGAAGTTTTAGTCAGATAGTTGAATTTTCAACCTAAAAAGATGGATTTTCAACCAACATTTTTGAATTTTTAAACAAAAAGAGATTAATTAAACAAAGAAAGATTAATTTTTATTAAAAAAAGATTACTTTTCCACCATAATAGATGAGATTTTAATCTATAAGGACGAATCTTCTATCCAAAAAGACGACTGTTGAACAAAATAATTTAATTTTCAATAAATCGATTTTCAATCAGGAAATATTAATTTTTAACCAAAAAAAAGATTTAGCTTTAATTATATAGTTGTATTTCTAAAAAAAGCGAATTTTTTAAAAGGCATTTAAATTTTTAACAAAAAATATAATTTTTAACAAAGAAAGATTGATTTTGATTTTAAAAAAGATTACTTTTCCACCATAATAGATGAGCTTTCAATCCATAAGGATGAATCTTCTATCCAAAAAGATGACTGTTGAACAAAACAATTAAATATTTTACAAACAAACATTAATTTTGAACAAAATAATTTAATTTTCAACAAAATAGTGAAATTTTCAATAAATTGATTGTTTTCAATCAGGAAAGATGAATTTTTAACCAAAAAAAAAGATCCAGCTTTAATTATATAGTTGTATTTTTAAGAAAAAAGCGAATTTTTTAAAAGACACATAAATTTTTAACAAAAAATATAATTTTTAACAAAGAAAGATTGATTTTTATTTTAAAAAAAGATTACATTTCCACCATAATAGATGAGATTTCAATTCATAAGGATGAATCTTCTATCTAAAAAGACGAATGTTGAACATAACAATTAAATATTTTACCAACAAACATTACTTTAGAACAAAATAATTTAATTTTCAACAAAATAGTGAAATTTTCAATAAATTGTTTTCAATCAAAAAATATGAATTTTTAACCAAATAGTTAAATAACAAAATCTATTTTTAAACAATAATTGAATTCAAAAATAAATAGCTGACTTTTAATCAAAGGAGACGAGTTTTCAACAAAATAGATGAATTTTTAACTATATAGTTGAGTTTTGAAATTAAAAACACGAATTTTTCAAAACACAGTTGAATTTTCCAGAAAAAAGGAAATTTTTAACGAAGAAAGGTGATTTTTCAACCAAGTAGTTAAATTAAAAAAATTGTTGACCAAATAGTTACATTTACAACAAATAGTTGAACTTTCAATCAAAAGAGAAGAATTTTCAAGAATTTTCTATAAAAAAAAACGAGTATTCATCAAAATAGTTTAATTTTTTAATTAATAAGATAACTTTTGAACAAAATAATTAAGTTGTCAATAAAGTGGTCGAATCTTGAAATTAAATAGATTAAACCTCAATCAAAAAACAGTTCCATTTTCAACAACATAGTTTAATTTTCGAGACAAAAAGATGAAGTTTTTAGAAGACAGTTGAATTATCACTCCGAAAAGTTGAATTTTCAACAAAATATGTGAATTATTAACCAAATAGTTAAATTTTCATGATAAGAAGAAAAACTTTTTAGAAGACAGTAATAGTTTCTACAAAATTGTGAATTTTTTACCATGAAAAAAGAATTTTCAACCAATAAAGATGACATTTCTACTATAGAAAAGGATTTTTTAGTCCAGAAGAATTAATTTTTTATCTAAATAGGCGAATTTTCAACAAAATAATAAAATTGCCAACGAAATAGTTGAATCATTAACGAAAAAACGAGAAAAGGGGGTGGTTTGCTGAAAACAGGGAAAAAGATTAATTCTTTTTAAAAGAGAAAAACCAGGTAATAGGGGAAAGAGTGTGACTACTATAATTAAATTTAAAATTAATCGGTTACAAACGTTATCGACTTGAAAATGTCCAACTGTTAAGGCTTGCAATTTAAAAAAATTAAAACTTTGAACATGAATTGTTTAGTTTCAAAAGTTATTAATTTTAAATTGTCCAAATATAAAGCTTTAATGAAAAAATATTTAATTTCTTATTTTCTCAATTAAAAAAGTACAATTTTTTCTGTTTTTTAATTTCAATCTTAAAAGTTTTATCCTGATTAAAATGAGAATCAAGTATAGCGAACTTCTGATGAAAACGGAACAAAGTCGATCAAAAAAAGTTGATAAAAGTCGCACGATCCGAACGCTATTTTAACTATTTATTTCATAAAATTAATTTATCATGCATGCAAATTAATATTTAACTTTAAATTTTTACTTATGTAGGTCCAGATGGCATTATAATACCATCTGCTTTGAACAAGCTCTCTCCAAACCTCTTCAGAGTTGAAATTAGAACGAGACAAGTTGGAACCTACAATGTAGTATTTAGCGACGGCCAAAAAATGATTAGTTCTCAGACTCTGCAAGTTTTCGACCCAACCAAAGTCACAATAAAAGAAATATCAGATACTGTTTGCCATCGTCCTGGAACAATTTTAGGTGTGAAATTTTCTTTTCTAAATTGTTGCAACTCTATAATCTCTCTTTTCAAGTCGAAATTACCGATAATATTTTTATTTTTACAGCTGTTGCTTCGAAGGAGGCCGGTCCTGGCAAATTGAGCGTGAATGTCCGAGCAGGAGGAGCCGATGTTGATAGTTTAGTTAGAGAAAGAGAAAACGGAGTTTACGAAGTTATTTTCCATCCAACACGAGCTGCGCCTCATCGAGTTCATATCAAATACAATGACGTTCATATTCAAGGTATTATTTACAATCATTACAGAGGTTCTTGTTTTTTTATGATTAATTTTTTTAATTCTGACAATCACATTATATAAAAAGTTGTCCAAAATACCTGGAAAACCTGGAATTTTTGCTGAATTTTATATACCTGGAAAAACCCCGGAAATGTCATGGAATTTTTTTTTAAGTCAGAATTTTTTCTAAAGTGTGCTTAATTTTTTGTCTAAATTTCAATATAAAATTGAATAATAATTTTTTATATGTAAAAGTAAGTTTGTTTGCAATTTTTGTTTTCTCTCATGACTGAAAAATCTTTCTCAGATGAAAATTCAACTCTTGTAGAAAAATCGTATTTTTTGTTAAAATATCAACTACTACATTTTCTGTTCAGAAGTAATTTTTTTTGTATTAATTTAATTACTTGTTGGAAATTTAAATTCTTTTGCTAACAATTTATTTTTTTGTGTGAAATTTCATCATTTTAATTGAAAATCTATCTCCTTGGGTGAAAAATGAGCTATTTTGTTGAAAATTCGGTTTTTGCTGTGGCTGAATATACATTTTTTCTTGCTGAAAATTTAATTATTTCACTTGAACCTTAACTATTTTGTTAAAAATGGTTTTATTTTTTTAAACTGAAAATTTAACTATTCCACTTGAATATTCGATCATTTTAACCCTAATTAGTCACATGGGGTGAAATTCACCTCAAACAATTAATTTTGTTTAAAAAATAAAAGATCATATTTTAAAATCCTTAAATAATACCTATAGCAATTTAAAAAAAAATTTGACGACTCCTTGGTGGGGTGAATTTCACCCATTGTGACTATTTTTGAGATTATACTGAAGTGTGACTAATTAGGGTTAATTAAAAATTCATCTCTTTGGTTCAGCATTAATCTTTTCTACTAAAAAATTAATTATTCAATTTTAGGTTTGAAAATTTATCTTTTTAGTTCTAAATTAGTCTTTTTTAGTTAACATTTTTTTCTCTTTTTTTCTTAATTGAAAATTCATGTATTTTGTTGAAAACCCATCTTTTTGGTTGAAAATTTAAGTATTTTATTTAAATTTTCATCATTAAACTTGAAAATTCATCTTTTTTGTTCGATATAAAACTACTTGATTGAAATTTAAACTTTTTAGGTAAAAATTCAACTAATTTAAATACATGTTTCTCGAGGAATTTGAGTTCCAAATCAAGACAACTTCAATAAATGATTAATTGAAGGGTGGCAGTACCGAAATAGATAACCAACATTTAAAAATCAAGTACACATTCTGATAAAAAAAAATGTGTTCGAATTCTCATTTTTTAATACAGTAATGAGAAAAAAGTCATTTAAATTTTATTTAAAATTTTAGCAAACTATTTTAGCATAGTAACAATTTTCTCTTCCCTTTATTATATTTTTTAAAATTATTATCATTTATTGAAAAAAGATTCTTCTTTTTATAGTCCTTTCGCCAAATAATTTTTTATCTTAGTACGATACCATCACACTCAATTTTTATTTTCTCAGAACTTAATAATTTCTTTTTCGTCCAACATTTTTTAATCATATTTAGCTTCCTCATATCTTAAAAGCAAGTTTTTACATCTGTGAGATATTAAAAATTCGATTTTTAATGGTTAATGAAAACCGACTTTCAAAACATATTAAATTGTAAACTAAAAATTCTTAGAAGATTTACTCGGAATTGGTTCGTTTTTTCAGATCAAAAGATGTTGAGTTTCTAATTGCAGTTAGAAACTCAATAACTTGGGAGGAAATTGTACATTTTATTTAAACTGAATATTACTTTTTTTATGGACTCCAATTCCAATTTGTGTCGGCGTTGCATAAATTTGTCTAATTAATTTTTTTCGCGCTTGAATCAGCAAAACTGCATCTCGGAACTGTTTTATTTTGCTTTATTTTTAGGTATTGATTTCGATTTTACAGAATGTTATTTCGCTTTCCTGAAGAATTGCGATTTTATTGGTTATTTAGTTATGTATTGACACACTTCAATTATGTTTTTAGTATTATTTAATTAATCGATGGCGCTAATATATTGAAGAATGTATAATAAGTAGTCGAAACTTTCTAAATAAAAAATATTAATTGAATCCCTAGAAACTAAAAAAAAAAAGATTATTTATAATAAACTCACGAAACTGTATACATGTTCCGAGTCGATTGTTTTAGAAATGCGAAATATTTGAGTGGCTCTATACTAAGGAAAATTATACATGGGAAAAATTTGATATGCCCGGAAAAATGTGGAATTATCAGGGAATTTGGTTTCCAGGATTTGAGTAGACATCCTGTATAATTAATTTACTAAATTGCAGGCAGTCCACTTGAAGTTGCAGTACGAGGTCCAACTGGCGGGAGAGAAGTTACAGCCACAGGGTTAGGATTATATCAATCTTGTGTGGGAAAAGTAACTTCGTTCACTATCGAAACATTAGGACGCCCCGGAAAAGAATTTGATGTCGTGATTAGTGGACCGCAAGGAAACGCGGTTCCTGTGAGATGCTACCAACACAGAGATGGAAACTTATTAGCCGAATTCACAACTAATTCGACTGGTGCGAATTTTTTACACTCTCATCTCTTTTCAATAAAATAAAATTAGATGGCAATACGAATTATTGATTTTTTCAGCTTCATTCTGCGGAAATAATTCTAATTTTCTTGATTTTTTATTTTTTAGGAACCTACAAAATTGACGTTTTACAAGGAGCGAAACCAGTATTGGGTTCACCTTTTTTCTGCCAGGCCTTCGACCCCAATAAAGTAAAACTGCAAGAACTGGGACCAACTACAGTAGCTGTCCACGATCACGTTGCATTTAAAAGTAAGTAGATTATATTTTAGTTTTTCTTTTTTTTTTTTGTAGTTTTACAGAGTTATTTTTTATTTTAAACTAAAATTAATTAGGGGTCGTTTAAAAATGATTTTTCACGTGGGAGAAATAACAATTTTTTTTTTGAAATGCTTGAAAAAATCAAAATCAGTGACTTTGTTTTACAATTAAAGCATCCAAATACAGACTTCGCACTCTCCCGTATCCCCTTATTTTAAGTTGAAAGTTAATTATTTTTAGTTAGAAAATACATTATTATATTTTTGGTTCAGAATTAATTTCCTTTAGTCACAAATTTTACTATTTGGTTGAAGGTTTAACAATTTTGCTGAAGATTCGTTTTTGTTTTTAAATGAAAATTCATTTTTTTAACTGAAAGTTTATCTAATCCATTTTTTGTTGAAAAATGATTGTTTTAACTTAAAAATTTAACTATTAATTTTTTCATTGGAAAAGTAATTTTGTTTTCGTTGAAAATTGAACTAACTGATTTAAAGTTAAAATACTTCGAAATTTCTTTATTTGGTTTAAGATTATTTGGTTATAAATTTTTGTTTTTTTTAAATTTTTATTTATTCTTTTTAGGTGAAAGTTTAACTGGTCCTTTTTTGGCTAATTCTTGAACTACTTTATTACACATTCATTTCATTGGTTGAAGGTCGAAATATTTTTTGGATAATTCATTATTCTTTTGTTAAATTCAACTGTTTTTGATTTAAAATATATATTTTTCGTTTAGAATTTTTTCAATTGGGCTGTTTTTTATTTAAAGTTAAAACCCTTTTTTGTTTAAAATATCTAACATGTTTTTTTTGTAAAATTTAACTACTTGGTGGAAAGTTGAACATTTTCTTGAAAAATTCGACAATTATGTTAAAAAGTCATATTTTTCGGTCGAAAATTTAACTGTTTCGTTAAACATTCGTCTTTTTTATAAGAAATTCGCCATTTTGGATTGAAAATTCAACTGTCTTCTAACAAATTATTTTTCTTGTCTTCAAAGTTAAACTATTTTATTCAAAATGTAACTGCTCTTGGTTAAAGTTTTATCTTTTTTCTTTAGGAATTCGACTAATAGTTTAAAAATTCATTTTTGTAGTTGAAAGTTCCATTGCTTGTTTCTCAATTCGACTATTTTGTTGAGTATTTGTACGTTTACTTTAAAATTTCCAACATTGTATTGTAAATGCGACTTGTTGGATAGAAAATTCATCTTCTTTGGCAGAAAAGTTCCTTGTTGAAAATTCATCTTTTTTTGGTTGAAAATTCTGCTCTCTTCTAAAAAAAGTTCGTCTTTTCTACTTTGAAGATTTAAATATTTTTTGAAAAATTTAAGCGTTTGTGTTTCATCTTTTTTGTTTTAAAATTCGACCATACGGTTGAAAATTAATCTTTATAGGTTGAAAATTTTACTTTTTAGATAAGCATTTAACCATTTTATTGAAAATTACTCTCTTTTCATTTGAAATTTAAACTACTTTGTTGTAAATATAACTATTTATTTGATGGTTAATTTTTGTGGTTCAAAATTCATCTATGTGGTTGAAAATTCAACTATTTAGTTAAACATTCAACTATAAAAGTTCAACTGTTTTGTTGTAAATGCAATTTTGTGGTTTTTAATTAATTTTTGTTCTTGAAAATTCATGCAATTTTTTAAAAGAAAAATCTCTTTTGCTTAAAAATTTAACTTTTTTTCTTAGAAGTAAATTCTTTTTATTTGAAAAGTGTACTATTATATTCTTGGTGCAGATTTCATCTTCTTTCGGTTACAAAATTTACTATACGGTTGAAAATTTGATTATTTTGTTGAAAATTCGTCTTGCTGGATAGAAAGTTCATCCTTCTTGATTGGAAATTCGTATTTTTATGGTAGAAAAGTTCTTAGTTGAAAAATCAACTATTTATGGTTGAAGTTTAATATTTTTTGCTTAAAAAATCGACCTTCGGTTAAAAATTCACCGGTTTGTTAAAAAGTCATCTTTTTTCGAAAATCCAACTGTTTTGTTAAAAATTCATCTCATTGTACAGAAAATTCGCCCCATCGATAAAAAATTCATATTTTTTTGGTAAAAAAGTTTCCGGCTGAAAATTCATCTTTCTTAGTTGAAAATTCAACTGTCATCGAGAAAATTGGTCGTTTTTACTTATAAATTTAACTACTTGGTTAAAAGTTAAGTACTTTGTTGAAAATTCGTCCCTTTTGCCTGCAAGTTCAGCAATTTGTTTGTAAATGCAATCGTTTGGTTTAAAATTATCTTCTTTGCTTGTTGAAAACTTATCTGTTTGTGCTGTGAAGTGTGTTAAAATATTATGTTTTGTATGGTTTCTGTTTTATTTGAGGCCTTCATTAATTGAAATCAAAGAAAAAATGTTGATTTAAGAAAGGAGTGGTGGTGTTCGTATTTAGTAGTATTTGAACTGCTCCCTAAATTAAAATCTCAGGGTTGCTACAAGACCTAGAAAACCTGGAAAAGTTATAAAATTTTGAAAGCAGTCTTCTGTAACAACCCTGAATCTCGAAGCGACAAGTTTCCAACCAGAAATGCGCTCTCCAAGCATATTAAGTAACACACCTAATAACACACATAATAGAGGGTTATAGTAATTGCATAATTTACGGTGAATCATTCATGAAACTTTCACTTTTGAATTTAACTGCAAGTCCAACGCTCTCTTATCAAGTAGCACCTTAGAATAAATAAACCGCCTGATAGAAAATGAATAAATAAGTAGGAGGAATATGAAATAGTTTCGAAGTTTAACAAACCTTTCTCTACTGATTTTATTTCAAGACTATTATGTTTCTTTCAGTAATTGTCTGATAATCTAGAAATCAATACTATTAAGATTTAGATTATTCACTGGTAATTTTAATTATTGCTAAGATAAAAAAAAGTCACTCCGGTTAATTGCATGAAAACTTTCCACTAATTGCATCTCAGCATTATTAATTATCTTCTGGCGCAGAGAGATCACAATTTTCCCGGAAAAGGAGACATAATTTCTTTCTCAGTGGTGAATGAACAGTTCATATTCAAATCGCTATGGAGAAAGTCGCATAAGTTTTCTAGTATAACCATAATACTTCTCAAGGCTGCCTAGAATAATTGTAGTAGATATCAGAAATGTAGACTACTTTCAAAAAGCCTTGCCCATGCCAAAAGGTGAATGCAGTCTCTGATATGCAGGGTGCGCGTGCTAAACAAATGTTTTTTAATGCGTGACATCAGTCTTTACATCTTGAGCTACTAGATTTTTGTGTCATTTTTATCCTTAATTATATTAAATTTGTGACAGTTTTGAGAGATTTCTGGGAAATTAAGAGATTTTATGATATTACGAATTTTTAATGAAGGTTTTAGGAATTTTGAATGTAGAAATAAACCGGGGTTTTTTAGTGATTAAAACAGATGCTGGAATGGCGGAATTGGATGTCACGGCGACAAGTCCATTAGGACAGGAACTTCCGCTTCAAGTCACACCGCTTAATGACGGCGCGGAAATGATTGAATTTTCGCCAAGTGTTCCTGGTACATATATGATCAACGTAACTTATGGTAAGCTGGAAATATTTATATATTTCTTAGCCTAAATTCATTCTCTTTTATTTCAATTATACTTTGATTTCATATTACTTTATTCGATGCAAATTGGAAATTTTTTAATTAAAATACTTTTACGGCAAATTTTAATCTAATAAATTCAAAAATTGTTTTCCCGTTGGTAAATTTGAGGCAAATTAAGCTTTAATTTAAATTAAATGAAATATTTTTTGTTTTGTGAAAGATACAGGGTATCTACTGACCGGCAAAAACGGTAAAACCGAGAAGTATTTGAGGATTAAAATAAATTTGAATATGATAAAACAAATTCTTCAGAAACTGTAATATAATGACATTTTATAACAAATCAGAACAATGTTTAAGCTCTAAACAAATGGTATTCTCTAGTAGATATAGTAATAATAATAATAAATAATTAAAGCTTATAAAATTCTACTCTATTTCGAAGAACCTTTTTATTTGAACTTTTTCATGATTTTTAAAATGTTTTTTAGAATAAAGTTTGTGTTGCATTTTCCAAATCATGACATATAAATCAGTGATATATTTTTTAAACCCCTGTTGATAATTTTCAGCTATTAAATCAAGATACTTTGAAAATTGCTTTTCTGACTTAAAAAAAAGTATAAATGTAAATATTTTTGAGTTTTGTTGAACTAAATTGTTATAATTACTTGAGATTATTCATGAAAATTATACTTTACGATCCAGTGAAAATTAAAACAATTAAATTATAATTGCTTCAGACATTTCGGTATATGATGATGGCCCACTTCAGTTATTTATTCTATACAATTTTTAATAGAATGAAATTTCAAATTAATTATCTGCGTATATCAAGTAAATACGACAGTTATTATTTTTTATAATTGTATATCTTTCGTTAATTTTTTTGGTATCTTAATGAATAAATACTTCTTATAGTTTTTAATTTATTTGGTATCATATCGATTATTGATTAATTATTAAAAAATGATTATAAAACGCCATTATAGTTATATTATATATTATATTTTTAAGAAAAATTATATTTCTCCCCAGTACTAACTAAAAGTACAGAATCTTGTTTTTAAATCAACTTTATTGAAATTAATTGATTCGTTTTTGATCAAAATGCATTTAGGAAAATAAATATTTTCTCAGTTTCACATAAATACTTTCAAATAAAACTAATAAGCTCTTACGTTTCGTTTTTACGGAATATTTATTTGATTTACATTTAAATGTGAAATAAAAGATTTCATAGAAGAGAAAAAGGATCTAGCTAACTTTACTGGTACGATCTCTTTTCCACAATGCATGTACTATTTGTCTTTCGGGAAATTAAAAATATTTTCCGGATTGTCTTTATTGTTTAATAATTTTCCTGTACACTGTTTTCACTTAGGACTCTTATTTAAAGAACTTTATAGACAAATTATAATACACGCATTTTTAACCATATTTAACTTCTTTTCGCAATGACGTTTATGAACATTTTTTGTTTGTTTTCAAGATACTTATATCCATTTTTGAATATGAAATAATCAGGGTGTCTACTCAATTCCGGGCAAAAAATTTTTCTGAAAAATCCAGATTTTTTCCAGGTATAATATTTCATAATCCAGAAACGACTTAAAAATTTTTCATTTTTTAAAACGACAAATTATAATACAAGCTTATCTTAAATAAATTAGCATAATCGATTAATCAGATAATTAAATAAGGACATAATTAATCACTTCTGTAACTTGTGTGTAAATTTCATGAATTTGAATAATAATTCAAACAATAAGTGAATATTTGGCCAAATTACTGTGAGGACTATATTAAATTCCTATCTTTTCATGTTAAACAATTGTATTTTTAACGAATTAAATTAATTTTGAACAAAATACTTGAGTTCTCAACCAAAAAGTTTAATTTTCTACCAGAAAAAGACGATTTTTGAACCAAACACATGAATTCGCAACCAAAAAGTTGAATTTTCAATTAAAAAAGAATCATTTTAAACCACATGTTGGAATTTTATTAAAAAGTATCAAGTTTCAATAAAAAATGATATAGTTTAATAATTAGTTAAAAATAATAATTTTTCATAACAAAATGTTTACCAAAGTGGTGAGTTTTGAACCAAAATATAATGAATCTTCAGCTTCAGCAGATGAATTTTCAAACCAGAAAATTAATTTTCAAACAGAATTAATTTTCTCCTAAAAAATACGATTTTTGAATGAAATACTTGAATGTTCAACGAAATTCTTGAATTTTCAGCTAAAAGAGACAAATTTTCAACGAAGTAAATGAATTTGGAACTAAAAAAGATAGTTAACTGTAATAGTTGAATTTTCACCAAAAAATCTTATTCTCAACCAAGAAGATTAATTTTGATCAAAAAAGCTGAATTTTCAACCAAAAAAGATCATATTTTATCCGAAAATTGAATAATTACATTTTTCTTTAAAAAATTATGTTCTATCAAAGAGATGAACTTTTAAATTCAATGATGGAACATTGAACTAAAATTTCAGTTTAAAAAAAGTTATTTTCAATAAGAAAGAACATAAATTTTTAACAAAAGAGTTCAAGTTTCAACAGGAAAATTTAAAATGTCAGTAAAAAAAGTAATAACTTTCATTATGCGTCAAAAACATCACCTCGAAAAAAATTCACAAAAAATATAAATCTTTTTTTTACCTGTTATTTTATCCAAAAAATTATCTTTAATTTTTTTAAATTGTTTCATCGGCCTTCATTATATATATATTTTCTTCATAAAAAACGGCCAAGCGGTTTTTAAGAAAAAACATTTTTTTTTTACTTTTTCCCTTGAAAACTTAAAAAAAATTTCAATTTGATAGTTAAAATTCTTTTTAGTTTTTTTTTTCTTGCGATGAGTATTTGATATAAGTTTTAACCTGGTACGAGCGGGGACCGATTTGCCGTGCTTGCTCGGCTATACCCTTTTTCTTCCAAAAAATATGAATTCTGAACGACAAATGTAGTCAACTAAAAAGATTTTAATTTTCAATGAAAAACAGTTGGATTAAATTAAAAAATAAGAATTGTTAACATGATTTTGAGCATGATGATTGAGAATTATCAGCTAAGAAAGATTTTTCCTTCAAGAGAGAGAAAAATTGCTAATAAAGTTTTAAAATTTCAAGAAAAAAGATTAATTTTTAACTAAGAAGATTAATGTTCTACCAAAAGAACTAATTTTCAACATAATACATGAATTTTCAGCTAGATACTTGAAATTTCAACTTGGAACGATCAATTTTTAACTAATAATAAAATAGTTCAATTTTTAGTTACAAACAAAAATTAATTTGAAATAACAACAACAAAGGAACACATTTTCATTAATATAGTTGAATACAGTCATATAAAGCTAATTTCACAAATGAAGAATTATTGTTATTCAATTTTACATGTCAATGAAAGCAAAGAATTGAGCACGCTCTTGAAAAAATTCCCTCACTATTCTATGTTTTCCAGGTGTGGTAGACACCTTAAATCAACTTAAAACGTCTCGAAAAGTCAAGATTTTACTTCTTTCTCTTTATTGGAGAGTTTTTTCTAGATTAACTATATTTTACCGTTTTATACATTTTTGTCCACCCACGTGGATAAAATTATTTTCAGTATTTAGTTGCATTTACGAAGTTTTTAGTATAAGTTAGATTTTAAACTCTGACAATAGCGGTCATTTTAAAACCATTTTCGACATTCGTCATATATTTTCGTTAATTAAAACAAAAAATACATACTATCAAAATACATGTTATTCAAGAATTTAGTAGAGGACATGTAATAGACCTTTTCCGCGTATTTAGTTTCATTTTGACTGAAGCATTACTTAGATCCCTTTTTGAAAAACGACTTCAATAAATAGGAAGATTTTAAAAACTTGACATTTAATTTCCTCAAAAATAAGAAAGTATTTTTTCTCTTGAGATGTATAATTTATAATTCTATACAATCCCAAATAGCATTATGTACTATTTTCGAAAGTCACTCTGAATTTTCAGAAGAGTATTTTTTTAATAACACAAATAAAATAAATCTGTGCATAAATAGGTGGTTGTGCCATTCCGGGCAGTCCGGTAATTTGTACAGTAGAAGCGGTCGGACAAGCTCGAGCTAAAGGCGAAGGTTTACTCACTGGTCTCGTTGGAAAACCTGCTCATTTCGTTGTAACTGGCACACGAAGTCCACCAGCCGTACAGGTAGGTATTTTATTTAAATTGCCCTAAATTATTTCAACGAATAAAAAAAAAATTATTGTCTTTTTAATTGAGCAATATTTAAAATGATTAAGAGTAGGGTGGTCATTAAATACGTGTTCGAAATTATTTTGCTCTTAACCATGGATTTCATTTCATGGCCAAAAAATGAACTACAAATTTTAGCTAAGTCGGTTAATTTGGTTAAAGAACACCTGTAAGAGATGACCGAAAATATTATTTTTTATAGTCCGCTATTTCTTATATTTCACCATTTTTAAGAGAGACTTCAAATAACTGTCAAGCATAATAAATTTGAAATTATTAAATTTTAGTTCGAAACTGTTTTATTCTGTTTATAAAAGACTCTACATTGAACATTTTACAAGGATAAAAATAGGATAAAGAGTCTTTGAACATTAATGGTCAGAGATAATGAAAAAATGGTAAGGGAAAAGTTAAGGCATGTTGAAAATTAAGTTTTGCGACCATCCGGATATCATATTCTCGTTAGCAATTTATGAGCCTTTTATTTTTATTTCTTATTTTCTAGTTGCTTCCTTCTGATAATTATATTTTGAGTGAAAAATATTATTTATTTTAAAATTTACCAATTTTGTTAAAAAGTCATCCCTTTTGCTTAAAAATTCATCTCTTTTGGTAGACATTTTATCTTTGTTGTTTAAAAATGCACCTATTTGCTTGAAAATTAGTCTTGTGGTTTTCATTCAACCATTTTGTTAAAAATTCATCTTTTTTGGTTGAATTCAATTGTTTTTGATTTAAAATAAAAAGATGTTTTGGTCGAAATATTTACTTTTACGGTACTTGGATAAAAATGCCACTATTTGATCGGAAATTTAATTTTTTGCTAAAAATTCATAATATGAGGTAGAAAATTCAACTTTTTTTTTACAGAAAATTCTTCTTTTGGCTTGAAAGTTCAATAACTTGTATGCATTTTTTTCTTGCTCTGCAAAAACGTTGCCATGTCGAAATAAGTTTATAGATGAATAATGATTGAATAATGAAAAATGATTAAGAACACTTTAATACAAATTTTTAAACTATTATGCATTTTTTTCCTTATGTGGAAAATCATTTTTGGATATGGCGTAATATGGGATTCAAAAAATTCATTTTTTTTAGAATTATAATACTCCATGTCTACAAAATATTTGTAATGGAATTTTTGAGTAAAAAGTTGAACAAAATAATATTTAGCATTATTCTGTTGTGTTGCATACCTGGAATTAAATGAGTTATTCGCAATTTTTTTACTTTTGAGTAATATTTCTAGGTATAGTTGTAACAGCTGAGGAAATAAATTTCAGGAAAGAATTTATTAACAAATAAAGTTTAACCCTTGTCTACGCTAAACATTAAAATAATTGAAAAATTCACAATTATTCGTCTTTTTAGTTTAATAACTTAACTTCTGGGATGAATCTTGAACTACTTTGATCAAAATTAATTATTTTTTTAAAGCAGAAACTCATTATTTTAGTTAAAAGTTTATCACTTGTTGAAATTTAGAATATTTTGATGACAATTTGACTTTTTTGTAGGCATTTTATATTTGCGGATTGAAAATTCAAATGTTTTAAAACAAGTCGTCATTTTGTTTAAAACTTTGTATTTTTTTTTTTGTTAAAAATTGAACTACTCTGTTAAAAATTCATTTTTTCTTGACTGTAGATTCATAATTTTAGTCTAAAGTTCTTTTCTTTAGTTGCCAATTTGATTAGTTTGTTGATAATTCTTATATTTTTTTGTAAAAATGATTTTTCATTATTGAAAATTTTACTGTCCCATTTTTAATTGAAAATTATCTTTTTTAGTCGAAAATTCAAACTATTTGTCTGAAAATTTATGTATTTGGTTGAATATTCGTATTTTTAGTCGAAATTTTACCTTTTTTAGTTAAAATATAAACTATTCAATTTTCTGTTGATCATTCATCTCTCTATGTTGAAAATTGGATTTTTTTTTAAATCGTGTTTTTGTTTTTGTAATATCAACTATTACATTTTTGATTGAGAATTTATCTTTTTCTTGAACATTCATCTTTTAGGGTTTAAAAGTCAACGGTGCTCTAAGACGTTTTAGCTTGAAAGTTCAACTATTTGGTTGACAGCTGATCTTTGTAGGTGAAAATGTCAAGTTCTTTACTAAAAATTTAATTATTTTTGTTAAAAAGTTAATCTTTTGGTTGAAATTTCAACTATTCATTGATAATTCGTCCGTTTGGATTAAAAATTCATCTTGTCTCACTGAAATAAATAAATGTGAATTTTTTAACTGTTATCTAATTTTTTCATTTATTAAGTATTATATGTTAAAATGTTACAAGATTAAAATTCTGGCATTTGAAACCATTTTGACTGAAATTTTTACCAGCTCTTTTTTGGAATCATTGGAATGAAATCCACGTTTGGCGAATTTTGGCTCAGACGATTGGTATATTTTAAGGTTGACGGTCCAGATAGCATATCGAAAGCAACAATCGAGGCCGGGGCAAATCCTGGGACTTGGAACGTATCCTACACCCCAACGGAAGTGGGAGTTTTCGATGTTAGGGTTGTTTGTGCTGGACAGCAATTACCAGGTTCACCTTGGCATCCAAAGATCATTGATACAAGAAATCTTCGAGTCATAGGTAAATAGATTACACGATTATTTGTAAAATAATGATGATAAAGGAGAAGAGGAAAAATTCAATAACGAGAAAAAAATAATATAATATTGACAAAACTAGGCGGTTGGTCAGCATTGTGTGACGAACTGGGACGTTTGAAGATTCAACCTTCGAACAAAATAAGCTTTGATACTGCTGAAGCCGGTCCTGGTGAACTGAGTGGAAAAGTCGGGGACCATCCCTTGTCTTTTGAAATGAATTCCAATAACAGGCTCAAACTGGTAACGCCCCAATTAAATGGTGGAGAACATCGCTTGGAAATATTATTCAATGGCGTTCCCTTCCCAGGAGCTCCAAAGCTCGCAGTCGTCCAGGATGGAGAGGTGTTTATTTCAACCTTTTTTTTTTATATATGAAAATTTTCTGAACAAGAAATATGTTCTTCTAATCAAATTTGAACTTGCAGCCTCCGTTACAGGACACAAGCAGAGTAATGTTGAGAGGTCGAGGTTTAACATCAGCAAAATGTGGAGAGGAAGTCAGTTTTACGATTGATGGTTCTCAAGCCGGAAACGGAACACCTAAAGTTCAACTTTTTTCACCAACAACCGAAGTTGCAGTCAATTTACAACACTTAGGTAAAAATTTAAGAAATTAATTTCAGTATAAATCAAAATTTTAATTTCTTCTTGAAGTCTAATATTCAAATTTAATTTGACGCAATTCTTAGAAATTAAAAACAACAAAAATCTAACGATCAATTTTGCACAACATATTCTTAAATCTTGGTGTTGAATAAACACCGACATGTAGGTAGAATGATTGTAAATGTTGTTTATTTTGACAAAAAAAAAAGATCTAAATCAATTGAACCCAATAAGAAAATAGACTAATTTTTAGTTGAAAGTTAATTCTTTTTGGTTGAAAATGTTACCTTTTGGTTACCAATTTAATTATTTTTTCGAAAAATCAATTATTTGGTTAAAAACTCATTTTTTGCTTGCAAATTTAACTAATCTCTTTGATTGGAAATTTAATTATTTTGTTGGAAATTAGTTTCTTTTGGTTCAAAATTCTTCTCTTTTGATAGAAATTTCATCGTTTTTGATTAAAAATTAGTCTTTTTTTTTAGGATTACACTATTATGTAAAAAATTAATCTTTTGGACTTGAAAATTCAACTATTTTGGTAGAAAATTCAATTATTTGGTTGAAAATGAACTAATTTGTCGAAATTTGTCTATTTTGATTCAATGTTACTATTTATGATTTAAAATAACAATATTTTTAGGTTGGAATATCAACTATTATATTTTGGATTGAAAATTCATCTTTTTTGGTTAAAAATTCAATTTTTTGTTGGTTTACTTCTGGTTGAAAAGTTAATTTTCATTTTAAACTGCTTCCTTTTGGTTGAAAATTTATCTCTTTTAGTATAAATTTCATATTTTTTATTCAAAATGCAACTGTTTTACTAAAAATTAATTTTGTTTTGGTTAAGGATTAATTTGGTTACAATCATCTTTTTGTCTTAAAAATGTAATTACTTTGGTAGAAAATCCAACTACTTCATTAAAAATAAAGATGACGATTTTGAGAATTTATCTTTTTAGGTAGAAAATTTAATTATTCTTTGGTAGAAGATTCATCTCTTTGGCTGAAAATTAGTTTCTTTTGGTTAAAAATGTATCTTCTCCTGGTAGAAAATTAATATTAACTGATTAAGAATGCAACTGGTTGAATATTTTTTAAATGTTATTGTCTTGACCTAAAAATTCGACTATTTTGGTCGAAAATTCAACTATTAGGTTGAAAAGGAACTATTTTGTTGAAAAGTCGTATTCTTTTAGTTGAATATAACTGTTTTTGATTTAAAATAAAAATATTTTATGTTTGAAATGTCAACTATTATATTTTTCTTTTAAAAACTCATTCTTTTTGGTGGAAAATCGAATTATTTTTTGGTAAAAGATTCATCGTTTTGTCTGAAAATATAATGTATTTTGTTGAAAATTAGTTTCTTTTGGCTGAAAATTCAGCTCTTTTCATAGCAATTTCATCTTTCTTGATTTAAAGCGTTTCATATTACAGTCATTATGGTACCTGCATTAATTTTATTAAAAATAATTCATTCCCCACAGTAAATATTTGTTTTAAGAAGGCTTTTCGAATGAATAAATTTTGTATTTAAAGGAGATAGCGTCTACCGAGCGAGTTACGTACCACTTACAGCGGATTCGCTTTTAATGACAGTATCTTGGAATGGAAGGCAATTAAAAGGATGCCCTTTGCAAGTTAATGTTACGAGTGCGGCGGACGCGTCACGTGTAGTTTGTTCTGGAGAGGGTCTAAAACAGGGCATAGTCGGACAGGAAATAAGAAGTTTCATCGACACGAGGAGGGCTGGACCTGGTAAGGAAAACTATAAATTCCTATCTAAAAAACATGATGTAACGATATATCTCGAAAATCTCGTAATCATTTTTGAATGATTCTGAAAATTATATTTAAAAAAAAGATATAATTAAGATTCTTAATTTTTAACAATTTTAGGATATGTTCACAATTTACAAATCAGATATTGGTGTTTTTTTTATAGAAAATTATTAAATTTCTAAGATTAAAAGTTTTTCCAAAATTTACATTTTTCGGTTTTGTTAGCGTTTTTTACTCGAAGCCGACTTTTTTAAACAAAAATTATTACATCAAATATTACAAATTTCTCAACAATTTTCGTTTTTCGGTTCTGCTGAGGATACGTTAGTGTCTTTGTACAATAATTTGTATTTTAAAACTAAAATCAATAAAGTTCAAACAAGATTTTAATTTTTTAACAGATTCAGGCTATATCCAGATTTTTCGTATGAAATCGGATATTTAAAAAAAATTGAAAAAACAGTTATCGAAGTTTTTACGCCAGAAATCGATATTTTTAGTAAACAATAATTATCTTTCAAAAAATGTTATCGTCGACAATCGGTTATTTAACAACAACAAAAGGAACATGTAAGAAAACTTATAATTTTAAACTATTTTTTGTTATATTATATGTACGTTATTTTAAATTTTTTAGATTTTATTTAGAATACAATTATTTAAAATTTTAGAACAATTGTAGGTTATGCTTGAATTTTTCACCAGAAATTGGTATAGATTTCAAAGAATATCTACAATATTTGAATCATTTTCACTAAAGACTAAAACTTACAATTTTAAACAACTGTAGATTTTGTTAGTGTTTTTCGTCAGAAATTGGTATTTTTTAAAGAAAAATGCAACGGCTTCATTGTCTATTTATGGTAAAAAAATGTTATATATTAATTCTAAAGTTGAGATGCCAATTTTCATCAGTTATCAATAATATTGTTTGTTTTTTTTTCTATCATTTTAGTATAATCAATGAATACATAAAACCGGGAAAATTTGGAAGCCCTCAACAACAGCTTTGATTTTAATAATTAAAAAAAAAAAATTTATATTATTTAAAGTCAGATACCTTTTGGAGAGTCCAAACAATTATTTATGTGGTTTAAACAATATTTATGATGTTTATTAAAAAAATTAAGTTTTGGCCCCATTTTTTATGAAAATCTCTTTATCCAGTAATTTCAGAATAAAAAAAAGTTGTTAAAATAAATTGTATATCAATAATTATATATTTACATCGTAAAAATTTGCTGCGTGGGTCAAGAAATGTGTACGTGTTCAACACACTATTGCGTTATATTTTGTTAAAAATTCATCTTTTAAGATATAAAATTAATCATTTTGGTAGAAAATTCCACTATTGGGTAAAAGTTGAAGTACTTTGTTAAAAATGTATTGTTTGGTGCATGGCTTTAGTTCAAAATTGATATGTTTGGTTGACAATTAAAATTTTTTTTAAAGTCCTTGACTTTTGTTTGATTGTTTATTTTTTAAATAAAAATTAAACTATTTCAGGTGAAGATTCATTACTTTACTTAAAAATTCATCTATTTCATTAAAACGTTAACTATTTTTTGAAACATTCGGTTTTTTGTAAAAAATTAATTTTTTTGATTGAAAATTATAGTATTTCATTTTTTGGTAACATTTATTTTTTTCAAAAGAAAGTGCAATAGACTGTTTAAAAATGCATTTTTTTAATTCGCCTTTTTCTAAAAAAAAATTAATCTTAGTTGAAAATTCATGTTTTCAATTAAAAATTAAATTATTAAGTACACAATTATTCTGTTTTGAGAATAAGAAAGTTTTGTAAAAATTTATTTTGATTTTTTTTTAATTTCAAAAAATTGTTATTCACATTTATATTTTCTATGTGTTTTTGGACGGTCAATTCTGAATACTTTTGATTCCACTATAATATTTTTTCGCAAGGGTTATAATTATTACTAAAGCTCTGAAATAATTAATCATAAATAATTTTTATCTCTTCGAGATATTATCATGAAAAGAGACCATGGGAAAGTAATTTTGGAAATCGATAATTTTCAGAGTTGTTTGTGGATATTTAGGGAAAAGAAGGTAATAAGTTGTTAGAGACAGTAAAAATAGATAAAATGTCCACGTGGCGTAGTAATGAAAAAGGTAATGTATTCGTTTAACTCCCATAATAAACAAGCGTGGTATTGTTATTATCCATTGCGGTTAATCGTCTACGATCAATCGTATCTCTGATACGCAGAATATTAATGAAAATTAAATGTTCTATTTTTTGTATATGTGAGTAAAGCACTAAATTATTTACATTTAATAAAATATTTCAAAAAAACTGATAAATAAGTCTTCATAAAATTTTATTTATTTAAATTGAATTATATTTTCAGTAATGTCTGATATAGATAATTAGATTCCTTACCATTAGTTGTTCAAATACTAAATAAATAAATAAAGACATTTATAATTGTGTTATGTATATTAATCTTATCTCACTGCACTATTGTATAAAAAAATGATAAGTAATTATTCGAAAAATTTTTACTGTATTTTGGTTTAATTTTGAGCTTTTTATGACTGCAATATGAATAGAAAATATAAATATCGTTTTTTAAAAAAAGTTTTTGATGAATATCGTATAAAAAAAAATGTTTACACTTAAATATCATTACAATTGTTTAAACAATAGAAATACTTGTTTGCTCCCTCCAAAAGGTTTCTGATTTTAAATAATAAAAATTTTTTTTTTTTTAATTATCAAAATCGGATCTGTTCTTAAGGACTTCCAACTAAAATGCTTCGTTGAAGCTACTATTTTAGATAATAAATCTCATGAAGTACACAAATTTGTTATTAAACATAATTTTATATTTTAATGCAAAATTTGGGTAAGACAGGAAATTAATAATTGTGCTTGTGACGCGCTTGTTTTTGTTTAGTTAGGAACAAAAAAAAACTTGTTTAAAAATAAAATTATCTATTATATTTTCTGAATGAAATTCCTAATCTCGGTTATTTTTAACTTAGGTGAGTTAACGGCGCACTGCGATGGACCTCATAAAGTGGCATATTGTGAACTTTACGATCATGGGGATGCGACATTTACGTTGAATGTCAAGCCTCAGGAAGCAGGAAGGCACTCACTGACCATTAAATACGCCGGCGAACATGTAACTGGTTCACCGTTCACTTTAAGAGTTTCTGGAGCACCTGATGCCTCTAAAGTAAGATTTAATTAATAATTTTATCATTGATAATAATATTATGTCTCTCTTAAAATATTAAAGTCAAGCCTTGTAATCCGACATCTAGATGAATTCCAAATTAAACGTTTGATACAGTAATATGATATTATTAATAATAAAAAATTATATATAAATAAAAAACGTTAAATGTTGCACTCAAATTTAAATATGAATTCGGCAAATTTAAGGGCGTAACAGGGCTTATCACCTAGAGATAATATGATGGTTATTAAAGAAATCACATTTCAACATGCTAAGATATTTCAGAATTTTCCAAGTAAACTTTTGAAAAATTTCCAGAATAATTTTTTAAAAAATTCGATGCAAAATTTATAAGTCAAATTAGTTTCCAGAAAAACACTTCCAGAAAAATTCTTGTACATTACCAAAGGAAATGATCTACAGGATTGTTTTTTGAACTTTGTTAAAGACCATTAAATTTTATAATATTTACATGAACATTTTTTCCTCAAAGTAGCGCGAAAGATGATAACATTCTGCGTCTAATAAGCCCAAGTTAAAAGAAAAATGTCAGTCTTATAAAAAGATATTGAAAAAACGCAAATTTTCGATTTTTTCGAAAAATTTGGGGAAAAAAATGAAGTTCTTGGGTTCATTTTTAAGGTATATCCATAGTATTTACTAAATTGTTCAAGTATTTTTAGAATTTAGTCCCTAGATTCTTCTCTGGGGACAAAGTTGGTAATAAAAGCAATCATTATTTATCATATCAATCTAAATTTGTAAAATAAGCAAAAAAGTTTGTAAATTATAATTAATAAAGTTAAAAAAGAAATGGTAATACAGATTTTCAGGCATTTTAAAAATTCCAGGATTTTTCCAGCTTTTCAAGATTTTTTAGCAATACTGAATATAAATATATATCAGTTGGCCATCGAAATGTCTGAAAAATTCCGGGTCTTTAAACTTTTTTTTCTGATTTAATAATAATTTTTATTTGAGGTATTCAAAAGGTTGAAGCATCTAATTCGGGTCAATTTCCCATTTTTTAAATCACAAATAAAAGGATTAACAATTTTTAATTTAAATGTTCAGTATTCTAAATAAAACTTCAAATTCGAAGCCTCCTAGGTTGAGTAAGCTCTCAAAATAGACTGTATTTTATAGTATGACATTTAAAAAATTTTCAACCATTCTAAAGAAAGGCCTTCAGAAATAATCTTTAAAGAAATATTTAAAATTGTACAATTTTCTAATGGAATAAATCAAAGTTAATCCATTTTTATTTAGAGGCTTTTCAACTGAAACAATTTTGATGATGGGCATTGAAAATCTTTAAAAATATTAATTCAAGAAACTTTAAAGTATTATAATATATTTATATTATATTCTGAAGTGCAAATTTTCAAATAATCTTCAAAATTAAAAAGTCCAAATTCAAGACTTGAAATTTGGACAATTTTAAATTAAATTTATTCGAAATTAAAAAAAAAGTCAGAACAATACATTGAAAATAAAAAGTTTCACTGTAAAATTACAGATTTGACGGATTTTAACTCAGCGCTTTTAAATTGATTCGAAGAAAGCATATCATGTAATTATTCTAAGGTGTTGTATTTAAAATTAATCAATCTCTAAAGAAATATTTAAAATTCAACACTTTTCAATGAAAACCATCAAACTTAAACAATTTTTATTTCGAAGCTTTCAAATTTAAACAGTTTTAATAATGGGCCTTCTAATTTTTCTTTAAATTTTAAATGCAGAATAATTTAAATTCTATGGACTCCGAACTGAAAAATTTCAAATCAGCTTCAAAATTGAAAACTCCAAATTTAAGTTAATCTAAACAAAAAAAATATCACAACAAAACTTTAAAAATGAATAAATTTACTGAATAATGTTAGAAATAATGATTTTAAATTGCAAATTAAACCTTATAACTAACAATTGAAGATTTTTTAATTTTAGACTTCGAAATTTGAAAAAATTCAAATCATACAAAATGGAGTAATGCAAATTGTACGTCGTTGAAAATGGAAAAATATAAGTTATGAATCGGTAGAAATTGAACAAATTTCAAACTTACTAAATGAATACATTATAATTCATTAAAAAATTATGTTCAAACTAGATACATTTAAAGTTGGAAATATTTAAAAAAAGCCTTGGAAGCTAAACTCAAGAATTCCAAATGAACAATTGAATTATTTTTTAATTAAACGTTTAATATTGCAAACACAAATTTGAAGAATAACATTCAAAATTGCAATTACATATACCTGAAAATAATTTTAAATCTGAAAATTCTCCAAATTGAATAATAAAAAGTTTAATCCCCAAAAACTGTGCAATTTCGTATTGAAATTGCATCAATTAAAAAAAATTCTAACTCGTTTAAAATGGCATAATTTGTGATATCAATTAACAAATTAGTTAACAAGTTATTAAGTTTGCTATTTCGTAATTTTAAATTACAGATCGTAATATTTACTGGTAAAAAACTACAATTCTAGAACTGACATAATAGTTATCAGTAAATTCTAAAAAAAAACTGATTTTGCCTATCCAGTGTAACCAGAAGTATAACAGTATCACCTATTTTGCTTTTTCTCTTTAATTGAAACAGGTTCGTGTTTATGGGCCGGGAATAGAACATGGTGTCCTAGCAACATTCCAATCACGATTTATTTGCGATACTAGAGGTGCAGGTGCAGGACAACTAACTGTGAGGGTTCGAGGACCGAAAGGAGCTTTCAGGGTGGAGATGCAGAGAGAAACTCAAAAGGATCGAATTATTTTGTGTCGATTCGATCCCACGGAACCTGGCGATTATAGAGTGGAAGTAAGATGGGCTGGTGTACTCGTACCTGGATCGCCATTCCCTGTTAAAATCGTCGACACGCAGGACGAACTATTATTACTCACACAGGTTTGTTCTTTAAAATTATGAATAAACATTATTTTTTGAGCACTATTTGACACTATTTTCCTACTATTTCTTTAAAAAATTGCACTAAAGACATTATTTATTCAAAATTTTCCGGTAATACCACTATTTCTTTACTTTTCCTCAAAACATATTTTTCAGCTTCCTCGCTAATTGGCTGAAATAATATCTCTGATATCTTAACTAATTACAACATACCGGAAAAAACTCGTACAAATTTTAATCAAGTAGTTGATTTTTCTACCAAAAAAGATCAACTTTCTACCAAAATAGTCGAATTTTCAAATTAAAAAGACCAATTTTATTTTTAAATTCACAATCTTAAATGCAGAATAATTAAACAAAAATTAATTTCAAATATATATATTATAATTTAAATTTAACTTCATAATTATTTATTTATTATATGTAGTTTGAATTATAAAGAAATGTAATTTCTTTTGTAAATTTTGTAAATCAAAAATTTCAACACAAGCAATTTTATTTCATGCTAAAATTTATTTCTGAACGTTTAACATTATTGAAAAAAGATAACATTTTAATTCCAATGATTCTTTAATAAGAAATAAATGTTCAATACCGGTCAGAAAAAGTTATCAGTACCCACAATAAGATTTTTGGGTAATTTTAGAAATTTAGGTTTTATTTTGAAAGATTAATTTTAAGTTTTTAAGATATCTAAATATATCGAAATATATCGAAAAAGAAACTAGAAGATTTTAAGAAACGTTTTAATTTTGCAGGCGTTAAACAAATTTCAGGAAAACAAGCTTAAAAGAAAATGTACATTTTTCAAGATTTAGAAAAAAGCTTTTGAAGATTATTGAAAAATTTCGAGAATATTTTTTTTAAAGATTCTTGGGAAAGTTCTAAAGGATTTTTTGTATTTCAAAAACTGCAGTTCAAAGGATTTCTAAAAATGCGATCAAAAGTCACACGAATATTTGAAGGCAATTTTATAAATTTTAGAATAATTGGAATTAGTTTAATACATGTTTGAAAATTCATTTCTTTTTGTAAAAATTATTTATTTCTTTCATTGAAAATTAATCCGTTTTCGTTAAGAATTCAACTATTTAGTTGAAAATTCGCCTTTTAGGGTAAATTTCATTCTTTATTATTTAAAATTAAAATCGTTTTTGGTTTATATCAAATATTACATTTTTCGTTCGGAATTCATCTTTTTTTTTTGTAATTCAACTACTTGGTTAAAGTTGAACTACTTTATTCAAAATTAATATCTTTAGATGAATATTCATCATTTTATTTCCAAAGTTAAACTATTTTCTTAAAAAATTTTATTGTATAGAGATTTATACTTTTAGTGTAAAATTAATCTCTTTGGTTGATAATTAATTTGTTTTGCTTAAGGATTAAGCTATTTTGTTGAAAATTTGTATTTGTTCGGATGAATTGGACTGTTTTTTAATTAAGATAAAATATTTTTTTATTGAAATATCAATACTAACATTTACGTTGAGAAATCATCTTTCTGGATGATAATGTAACGATTTGATTGAAAGTAGAGTTCTTAAATTCCCGAGAATTTAAGTTCAGGTTATATAACCGAGAATATGAAAGACTTTAGGAGAATTTAAAAGAGTTTATGATTTTTCACAATATTTTTATAGTTCAGGTTATATCAGCGGTCGAATATAGTTTTTTCTACTTTAAAAGAAATATTTAACAAAATACTGGAAATTTCAACAAAATAATTGAATTTTTAACATAATAGTTAAATATTCAACCTAAAAAGACAAATTACCAACGAAAAAGTGTCATAGTTTATATTTTAATCAAAAAATAATGACATTGACACGACAGAAGAAAAGAATTTTAAAACTAAAAATACGCATTTTCAACAAATAAAGATTTCTTACTCAACAAATAAATAAAAGTTTATCTAAATTATTGAATCTTCAAACCAGAAAGACAAGTTTTCTTTTTAAAAATTCAATTTTCAAACAAAAAATATAACTTCAGCAATAAATTAATTTTACACGAAACTTATCCATTTTTACGCAAAAAAACGAAATTTCAAACTAAAAAATAATTGGTTAAAAAAAAACAACGCGAATTTTGAACAAAAAAATATCAATCTTAAAAAATGGAAAAGTTTCATTTTCTTTTAAAAAAATGAATCCTAAACACAAAAAAGTATGTTCCACTAAAAAGTTAAATTTTTAACCAGACATAAGCCTTCAATTCAAAAATATTAATTTATAACAAGATAATTAAATTTTTAACCAACGAGATAACTTTTCAAATTAAAGTTAAATCTGCAACAAAAAAAGTGATTTCTTAACAAAGCGATTCAACCAAGTGTTTTAAAAAAATTAGTTGAATTATCAAGCAAAGAAGAACGATTTTTTTACCAAAAAGTTGCATTTTCATTTAAAAAAAAAATGAAATTTCTTCTATAACAGATGAAGTTTTAAATCAAAAAGATAAATTTTCTGTTGAAACAGATTTTAGTTGAGTTTTCACGATCAAACTATGCATTTTTTAACAAGAAATAATTTTCTATAAAAAAAATTTAATTTTCAATCTAAAAAGACGAATTTCTAACCGAAAAGAATGACTTTTGAACAAAATTGTTGAATTCTCTAGCAAATAGTTGCATTTTTATCAAAAAATATGAAATTTATCTTAAAGCAGAAGAATTTTTTATTACAAAAAAAGTTGAGCCTTCGTCCAAAAAACATTGCAGTTAATTCAGTAACATAAAAATTGAGTTTTTGTAACAAAAAAAAAAGAAGTTTCTACGCAAAAAATTGAATTTTCAATCCAAAAACACGAATGTTTTCAACCAAAAAGGGTGAATTTTTAACAAAATTTTTGAATTCTCTAGCAAATAGTTGCATTTTTATCAAAAAATATGAAATTTATCTTAAAGCAGAAGAATTTTTTATTTAAAAAAAGTGAGTTTACGTCCAAAAAACATTCCAGTTAACTCAGTAACATAAAAAATTGAGTTTTATAACAAACAAAAAAAAAGAAGTTTCTACGCAAAAAAATTGAATTTTCAATTCAAAAAGGCGAATTTTTTCAACCAAAAAGGATGACTTTTTAACAAAATAGTTACATTCTCTACCAAATATGTTTAATATAAATTTTAAACAAAAAATAAATTTTCTACGAAATAGTTAAGTTTTCAAGAAACTAGTATAATAGCATAATTTCTAACTAAGCTGTAGAATTTTTTTATAAAAAAAAATAATTTCTGCTAAAGCAGGTAAACTTTAAAATAAAAAAGGCAAACTTTAAAAAAAAAGAGTTGAATTTTCAATCGAAAAGTTAATGAAAAAATGCCAGAACTCTAGTTGAACGTTGCACTACTTGTTTAAAAATATATTTTTTTGGTTTATTATTTTCATTGAAAATTCAACTATTTGGTTTAAAAATAATTTTTTTCTTGAAATTTTAAATTGAGATTTCTGAAATCTTTCAAAATATTTTAAAATTTGTTCCAGAGTCTTACGAAAATTATATTTATATAACCTCAAAAACAAATAAGAAAATAAACGTACAACATTTTTATTTGTTAAAAATGGTTTTTCACTTTAAATTAAAAAACTACACATGCGCATATTCTGCCGGTGAAGACGCTAATTCTCTTTAAAATTGAATGAAGAATGTTTCTAAAAGAAGAAATCAAAATTGGTCAAGAATTGACTTCTGCAAGTTATTTGGAACTTTTTTTCCGACTAAGTATAAATTTCAGCTATCGGAAAATAATACCTTTTTTTGGATTATTTCAGGGTGGAGACACTTACTCAACGAGCCATCATACTTTGACATCGTGGCGTGGTTCTCAAGCAATATTATAGGAACCAAGCATAAAAATGTTATTACTTTATAAGAACTAATAATAGAATATTTTATTTTATATATATTATTATAACTTATATAAGCGTTTCGAATAAAATATTTATCACAAGTTTTTGTTTTGTATTATCACCAAGATATAAGATATAGATTATCCCTCTCATTTCCAGTTCATTCCTTTATTTCTAACTTTTGTCCCTGATTATAATTAAAAAGGTTGAATAATTAAATAAGTTACTTTTTAAAATTGTTCATATAAATTATTAATGCATGATTTTATTTGTGTAGGATTTTTAGTAAAATTTCGTGTTCAAATTCTGGATTTCCCGGATTGTTATTTTGGTTATCTTTTGCGATATATGTAACTCAATTTCGCATATAATTATTAGTTTCAAAAAAAGTACAAAAGATAATAAACATAAACCTTCTAAACCAAAACTTATCAACAATTTCAAGATAAAAAGTTATGACGAGTCTGTAAGATATCAAAATTGTGCTGATGAGAAATAATTTGTAAAAATTCAAAAACTTTTTATACTTTTACAAACTTTTCAACAATTATCTGATCTTCGCAGAATCAAACTAAAAACTAGCTCAGTTTGGTCAAAACGTCGATTATATTTGATAGAATATAAACTCAAGAAAATTTTGTTTGCTTTGACATTTTTCGCAATATTTCTAGAAGAGTGTTTAAAAATACTTCAGCCTAGTATAATTCAGGATGGCCTCTGAACCGGAAATTTAATGATACCGGAAAAACCGGGAAATGACAAAGAATTTATTTTTTGACCGACAATTTTACAAATGTTTAGAAAAAAATCTTTCCAAGTTTGATTTGAGCAATTGCGTAATTTTACAATACGTAATTCAAAAATCTTTCACTTTACAACTTTCCGTTTTAGATTTTAATTTTTAAGCGTAAATTTTTCATTTAAAGAATTTTAAAATGCAGTTTTAAAGACTTGAAAAATTTAAAAGTAGAAGCGTTTGAAATCTAAATTTTTTGATTAAAAAAAAACATTTTAGTTTCTTAAATTTGAAAATAAGTTTTAATACTTTTTCAAAATTGAACTGTACATTAAGGATTATCAAGTGAATAGTAATTGATTTTACAAGACGATTCGGAATCTGTTTAAATTTGAGGAATTTTCAGATTATAACGCTAAAAATTAAACTGTTTCAATTTGCAGGGTTAGAAGTTAAACAAATATAAACGCCATATTAAAACTTTACAAACTATTTCCATTTCAAAAATAACTTCGAAATAATATATTCATAATTGAAGGCTTTTATAAATTTGAAATATTCTTGTAGTCTGAAATTTTTTTATTTTGAAATTAGGAAAACAAAAATTGCTTAATATTTAAGAATATTTGACTGATCATATAAAATCAGTTATTATAATTCAAATATTCGAAACTAAAAAAAAAAAAAAGAAAAGAAAAAAAACTAAACTTTGAACGTTACAATTTTGATTGTGGTATTAGAAAAAATTTCATTTACAAGTAAAATTGTTGTATTTTGATGTATAATAAATATTGAACACTTATTATTCCTAGAAAAATTCAAATAAATTAAAGAGATATTTAGAATGTCTAAAAAGATTTAAAATTTTAAATGACTTCAAATAACTTAAATGAAGTGTCTACGTATACCGAAAAAATCCAGCGATTCGTACTGAAAGTTCAGTCCTCGACCTAATTTAAAACAAAATATAGATTTTTGTAGATTTCAACCAAAAAATTTAGAAGCTTTTTAATAATTGTAAAAGTAAAAAAAAATATTTTCTCAAGATTCATAGGAAAATTTAAAAATACTTTTTATTTTGAAAAATTAATTTTCAGAAATATATTTTGCAGGATTTGAAAACAATAATAGGAAATTTTTTAGGAAGAATTCAAATCATTTTAAAGGATGTTTAGAAGTTCTGAACAAATTTACCAAATAATTTAGAAATTGAAAAAAATGTAAAACAATATTTAGATGTTTCGAGATTTTAAAATAAAATTTTGAAGTTTTTAAAGAATTTTTAAACAATTTAAAATAATTATAACTGTACTTTTAATTTACGAAGTTTTCAGTTCATAAAAAAATGTAATCTTTCAATTATTATTATTTCTGACTTCTGAATTACTTGAAATAATCCGTTACTTAGCTTTTATTACATTAAATGCAGATTTTTAGATATAGAGTTTGAATTAATTAAATTTTTTTGACCGTGAAAAATATTTGCGAACTGGGAAAAAATGAAATTTTGTCAAGGTGCACAAAATTTCCTTTTTCCCCTTTTCTCGGGTCGCTAGATACCCTATTAGTGGATCAAATTATAAGTAGTCACGATTAAAAAGCACAGAAATAATACAAAATATTTCTGAAACCGAAAATTCAAAATTTATGTTCGAGGAAAAAGGAAAACCTACTAAAGGAATTCGGATCAAGAAAGTACTTGAATTATATTCATTTAATTTTCAATAAAAAACTAACAGTTCTCCAATTAAGAATCGAACATCCTTTCATTTATTTACAAAAGAAACTATTTTTACCTTCGTCACAATTTCACCGCTTGTCCTTGTTCTTAGCGTCCATCTTACTCAGAGTGCGGAAAACCTGCTTCTTCAGTTCTTTCTGCCTCTTAAATTTCTTAGCTTCTTCAATTTCAACTCTCGTTTGATAGGCCTTCATTCTCTTATGCGTCGCTTGCTTCTCCTTCTCCTGCTTATAATCGTACGTCGTTTTAATCATCTTCATCAACTTATCAATATTCTCCTCCTTCGGTTCTCGAACAACCGCAACTCGTTTTTCCTCCACCCTCTGCTTCCTCTTTCCTGGCACTGGTGGAAGCTTAGGCTTGTCTCTATACGGAAGGTCCTTCTGCAAATTCCTAGGAACAAATAGAGGCTTGAAGACCTTGATTTCCCTTTCAATTGGGACATAAAGCGAATCCACATTCGGCTGTGCTTGAATCATCTTTTCCCTCTTGAGCTGACCAATCGTCTTCATTCCGCGCCACTGATTTTTCTCGTTAGGTGGCAGAAGCAAAGACGTCACTGGGTTGTAGAACTTTGGTATGTCTACTTTATACCAAGTGCGGCAAAACACAATGTCACTCAACTGTACTTTGTCTTCGAAAGTTGCTCGGAAACATCCTTCTGGTTTGGAAATCGCCTTCTTGATCTGACCTCGAATTCCCGAGACGGTTTTTATCCTAACTCCCTCAAACTTGGCGACTTCCAGAGCCGAGTTAAACATGTCTTTGATGAAAGCCGTTTTTTTGTAAATTTTCAGAGGGGCACCAACGAGTTTCAGCTTCTTAACAACTGTCGTCGTCTTGTTCGTTTCAACGATAGTTCCAGTAGCTGCTATCCTAAATCCAGGTTCTCTCGTCGCCACATCTTGCACCGCCAGGATTCCCGAATTTTGAGGTGTTATTGGACCCCAGAAGTGACCCATGCAAGCTACGTGCTCAGGTGTGTACTTCAACATTCGGTTTCGAAGGTTATCTTCCAACTTGGAGAAGATGGCAATGGTCTGAAATCTTCTCCAACCGACTGACACTATCAGAGGATTCCTGCTTTTCAGGATTTTTGGGTACCATCTGTGCTTCTTTATCCTCACTTGAACGTAACCGATGTTCTGTTCTCCGGGTAGTAATCCTCCAACGACGATAGGGTACGAGGGATCTAAATGTTCGATCAATTCGTAAGGAACTGAGTCGAATTCAACTCGAACATACATTCCAGGTCGGTAGCCTTCCAGCTGAACTCTCACTTCATCGTCCAAGCCTTCGAATTCCGATTTGTTCAGTTGGGATTGCTTTTCCGCTTCCTTTTTTAAATCGTCGTAATAAGACTTGTCGTTCTCGTCATACTCAGCCTCAAACTCTTTTTTGAGTTTAAGCTTTTTCTCGAGAAGCTTTTTCATCTTTTCCTTCTCGTCTGCATCTACTTCCGCAGGCACTTTTTCTGGAAATTAAAATTTTAATAATTAAGAAGTGCGGACAAAAATTTAATACTCTGAATTATTCAATTTTGAGATTTACGGGTGATCGCTGGACCGGAAAAACAGGAAATCATGGGAAATTGTGTGTCAACGGGAAAAACCGCGAAATAACAGTGCATTCATTTTTTGACTGAGAAGTTGACAAATTTTTAGGAAAAAAAATGCCCAAGTTTGATTTCAACAATATTCTATAAATAATTAGTTGAATTTTTATCTTTTTCTATTCTGATATCATTTCCTTTACAAATACGTAGTTAAAAAATCTTTCACTTAAAAAATTTGTCATTTAAAATTTAATTTTTTGACGTAAATTTTTCATTTCAAGAATTTAAAAATGCAGTTTTAAAGATTTAAAAAATTAATAATTAGAAGCGTTTGAAATCTACAATTTTGGATAAAAATATTTTAGTTGACCAACTGTGAATGTAAGATATGATTTTTCAAAATTGAGTTGTACATTAAGAATTAATACGTGACTAGTAATTGATTTTAGAGACGACGAATCAGAATCTGTTTAAAATTTAGGAATTTTCAGATTATAACGTTAAAAATTACACTGTTTCAACTTGAAGGCTTAGCAATTAAACGAATCTGAACGCCAGATTAAAACAGTATAATCTATTTTAATTTCAACAAATAACTTCAAAACAATAACATATTCATAATTAAAGACTTTTATTAAATTTCAACTACCGTTTCAATCTACAATTTGAAAATTTTCAATTAAGAAAAAGATCAATTGCTTAATATATGGAAATTTTTGACTGTTCATTCAAAATCAGTAAATATAAATGAATTTTTAAAACTAAGAAAAGTACATTTTAAGCGTTACAAATTTTAATTGTCCGGTTGAAGAACATTTAATTTAAAAGTAAGATTTTTGAACTTTTATCTATAATAAATATTGACATATTTAGAAGATGTAAAAAGATTCAAAATTAATTTGAACTTTAACATGATTTCAAATAATTTGAAGGAAGTGTCTAAGTATACCGATAAAATCTAACTATTCGTACTGCAAGTTTAATGCAAATAATTTGAAACAAAATATAGATTTTTTCAGATTTCGAACAAAAAATTTAGGAGCTTTTTAAGGATTGGGAAATGCTTCTTAAGAATAAAAAATATTTTCTAAAGAATTCTAGGGAAATTGAAAATGATTTATTATCAAAAAATACTCTGAAAGATTTAAGGGACATTTTTTTAATGTTGCAGGATTTTTTAAATAAAATTTTACGAAAAATTCCAATTATTTTAAAAGAAGTTCTGAAAAAATGTCAAGCCTAATTTAAAATTTGAAAAAATGTATAACATGAACATTTTTTAAAAAGATTTTTAAGCTTTTCAAGGATTTTAAAACTATTTAAAATAAAAATAACACAACATCTACTTTAAGAAGAGTTCAGTTTATACAAAAAATGTGATCGTTCAATTTTTAATGTTTTTAACTTAAAACTGCTTAAAATGATTTGCAGCTCAGTTTTTTATTACTTCAAATGAAAACATGTTTAGCTTTAAAGTTTTAATTTTGTAATCTCATTGACGTGAAAAACGTTTAAGAACCGGAAAAAAAACCGGAAAATGATCGGGGATTTTTTTCTTTTATTAAAACGGCCACCCTGGATTTTTCTTAAATTTTATTTAGAATATAAATGATAAAAGTTTAAACTTTATGGTTGTTTACAATTATTTATAATTAAAAAATTATGGGAATATCAATGTATGTTTAATAATCTTGAATCAGTAACCAACGCAAGTGGGAAAATTAAAGTCTTAAATTATACAATTAATGAAAAACTGCTGTATACCCGGATGACAGAAGCACTCGGGGACATTGAAAAACGGTTTAATACTCTGTATTTATAAATATAAGAAACAAATAACGTTTAGTTTCAAATTCTGGAATTATTTCTAAAGTTATACGTGCATTCATATATCATATTGAGCTTTATTTAAAAAGATATAGCCACAAACGTGAACAAAAATATACAGTGACCGCAAAACTTCATTTTCAAAATTCCTTGATTTTTCCCAGACTAATTTTTTAATTTCCCTGACCATTCATATTTTAAGACTAAACCTGACTCATTTCTACCCCAACAAGTAAATAATGTGCACTAATAATGCGATTAATGTTCTTGTTAATTTAAAAAGAATTCAGGATAAATTCATAAGACTTTCAAACAATTCAAGTTGAATTCAAAACAATTCAAATGAATTGGATTTTTTGTTCAGTGACTTCAGAAAAATTTAAGTAAATTTAAGGGGATTGAAGGGAAATGAAGAAAATTCGATGAAATTCATAAAAAATCATAGTGAATTAAAGAAAATTAAATTCAGTAAGTTTGAAACGAGTTTAGATAAAAAATAATTTAAAAGAATATAGAATGACTAAAAATTCAAGGTGAGTTTTACATCATTCCGAATGAATTGAGCACAAAAATATTCAAAAATACATTGAATGGAGTAGAATTGAGTGAATTAAAAAAATACAACAGAATGCCAAAGACATTCTAAAATTCTTTATAATCGCATGAATTTAAAAAAATTCTTTATATCATTAAAATCCTTAGAAATCTCTTCAAATATGGTAAATCTCTTGAAAATGCCTTAGAATATTCTAAAATGTCCAAACATATTTTAAATCCTTTGAAATCCCTTTAATTTATTGGAATCCATTAAATTTTTCTTGAAATCTTTTTAAAATACTCAAAAGATTTGTAATTCATTGAAATCTCTTGAAAAATTTTTAAACTCTTGGAAAAGGTTTGAAATCTTTTAAAATACCCTAAATCCTTTAAATCCTTTGAAATCAATTCGAATTATTGAAATCTATTTAAAAACTTTAAGATGTTTTAAATCCTGTAAAATCTTCTAAAATCCCTTGAAAGTTTTAAAAGTTATTCAAAAATACGTTGGAATTTAAAAAAAAAACCCTAAATTCTTTAACATTCTTTGAAATTCCTTCAAATTATTGAAAGCAATTGCAAATTACTAGGAATCTTGTAAAATATCAAAAAATCTTTGAAATACCTCGAAATATTTAAAAATCTTAGAAATCGCACGAAATCACTCAACTCTTGTGACTAGATTCTTTGAAGACTATCACAAAATTATAAAATATTGTGAAATCATATGCAATTTGGCATTTCCTGAAATCCTGGAAAATTTATTAACATACCTTGAGAGCTTTTAAAGTCCCTTAAAATCATTTAAATCTTTAGAAATTTGATAAAATCCATCAAAATCTTTTAAAATACCGAAAAATATTCCAAATTCCATGAAACTTTTTATAGCTTATGAAAATTACTGGGAATTTTTTAAAATACCCTGAACTCATTAAAAACCTTTGCTCCCCTTCAAATTACTCAAATCTATTCGAAATTCCTTGGGGTATTTTTAAAATGCACTATCATATTTAAAATCTTTTAAAATCCATTGAAAGTTTCTAAAGCTTTTGATTTTTTTCAAATGCCGAAAATATTTTCAAAGATAAAATTACTTAAACTTATTAAATATTCTTCGGAATGTTTTAAAATATTTCAAATACGTTGAAATCCTTTGAAACTTTTTCAGGGTGGCTGTTTTTGTCAAAGAAAAAAGTTCCCGGTCATTTTCCGGGTTTTTCCCAGTTCGCCAACATTTTTTAAGGTCAATGAAATTTAAAAAATCAAACACTAAATCTAATTTTTCCATTCGAAGTAATAGTAACTGAACTGCAAATGAAAGCACTCAAAATGAAACTCTTGAATTTTAAACTTCGAATATTGAAGTTTAAAATTTGTTTCAATCAACAATTTTGTATTCAAATGCTCAATAATTTGCACATATAATATGTTAGCTATTAACACTTTTCAACAGCACAATTTTAAATTAAATGTAGTTAAACTACCAAATTACAATTTTTTAACTTTGATATATTGTAGAGTTCAAAGATTCAGTTCCAAAAATATAACCACGTTATAATTTTAAATCCTTTAAATTGAAGTATCAATCACTGAATTTAAAAATATTCAAAATTATACCATTTTAAGCAATTAAAAATTCTAATTAAAGCTCAGAATTGGTTAAAAATTTTCCATTTCAACTAATTGTAAGAATTAGAACTTTTTCGAAAAATTCCCTGTTCCGATTCATAATTTATTTTTTTACGAAAATACCTCATTTTAACACTGAACAATAATTTTGTTGGAAAAATTCAATTTTCCATTGAGAATGGTTATTCTCCTGGATAAAATCCAGTTTCAACTCAGAATTGGTTCAAAATTGAAAATTCCTTGTCCAAATCCGGAATTTAATACTTTTCGAAAATTTTCCGTTTCCAAAAAGAATTCGAATTTTTGTAAAATTTCCTGCCACAATTCATAATTTTAATTATTCTCGAAAATGTCCCGTTTCAACTTAGAATTAGAACTCAGTCTAATAAAAAATTCCCTGTTCCAGCTCGGAATTTATTTGAATTTTGACATTCCCTGTTCCAAGAAGAATTATCATTCTTTTGGATAAATACCAGTTTCAATTCAGAATTGGTTAAAATTTGAAAATTCTCCGCTTCAACTCAGAATTATAATTCTTTGGAAAAATTTTCTGTTCCACTTCAAAAATTTTGTTCATTTTCGAAAATTTCCAGTGATAGCTCGGTATTTGTTAAAATTTGAAATTCCCGGTTCGAAATTCTATTTCAAGATCTTGAAACATCTACATGTTATTTCGAATTTTTGTAAAATAAAAAATATTATTAAAAGTTTTTCACAACTTCTAAATATCTTTAAAAATTATTCGAACTTCAAATGATTAACAAAAAATCATTTTCAATTTTCCTAGCAATCTTAAAAAATGTTATTATTAAAAAGCTTCTAAATTTCATGTTCGAAATCTGCCAAAATCTATATTTGGTTTCAAATTAGGCCGTGTAATATTTGCACCGAAATTTTGGTAAGAATAGCCAGGCTTTATCAGTATACGTAGACACTTCGTTTAAATTATTTGAAATAATTTCAAAATTTTTATTAATTTTGAATTTTTTGAAAACATCTAAATATTTCTTCAACTTACTCGATTTTTTCCAAGAATAATAAGTGTTTAATTGTCATTTATAGCTAAAAAATTAAGAAGTTGACTTACAAATTAAATGGTTTTAAATAAAATAATTAAAATTCTAATTTCAAAGTTTAGTTTTTTTGTTCCGTTTTGAGTATTTTAATTATAATTACTGATTTTAAATGTACAGTCAGATATTTCTAAATATTAAGTAACTATGAATCGTTTTTAAAATCAATTATTATTTATTTTCTAATTTTAGAGTGCAATTCAAATTTAAAAACTGAAATTCTGAACTCTTCTAATTTTTAATTGCTTAAGTCTTTAAAATTGCATTTTGAAATTCTTTTAATTCAAATACGCATTCTAAACTGAATGCTAATATAACTGAATCATGAAATTCCCGGTTTCCCGGTCCAGCAGCAATCTTGTTTTTAAAGCTTAAGAAAATTCTGGGGAATTAAAAAAAATAACCTAATCTCAATAAAATCCTTTGAAACCCCCTTCAATTTATTAAAATCTATTAAAATTCCTTACAATATTTCAAATCTTTTGAAATCCCTTGAAACTTTTTAAAGGTCTTCAAAATTCCTTGAAATATTTTTAAATACCCTTATATATTTCAAAAGATTTCAAGAAAATTCAAAAATAGATATAGACCTGAATTCAACAGTGTCTAACCCAACATTTAATTTCGTGAAGACGCTGCCTTCTGTCATTTTTTTCTTCAAAATTCCTGACTTTTTCCTTATTTCCAGGTTTTTCCTTGCCTGATTAAACATGAAATAATTTGAACACAATATATTGTAGAAAAAATAGGCTTTTTAAGACCCTATGATTAAAAAATGACTTCACACACAAGTGTATAATATTTCAGGAATATCAAGTTTTCAAGACTTTAGGAGAACGGAAAAATAACGAATAACTTACCACCATCCGCAGATTTTCCTTGAAACTTTTCGCCAGTCTCCAAATCCTCAAAATCCCCATAGACATCGTCCTCATTTAGATCGTCCAGTTTCAAAAGCTCTTCTGCGTCTTCGGATTCTTTCCATTTTCCCGTGACAAATCGATTAACTAATAGAGCTTTGTTTTCCAGTGTTAACCAGTCTTGCGGCGTCTCCGTCGAGAAAAATGAAGAATCAACTTGATTTTTAAGCTCTCGGGTTTTCAATTTCTGTTGCTGCTGCTGCTTAACCACGTGAAATATTCCGCCAACGACGTTATCTTCAGTATCTTCCGCGTCTTCATTTTCGTCTTCTTCTACGTAAGTCTTATCGAAAACACCGTATACGATCTTCTCGATATTCACATTTTCTCGCTGACGATTAAGAAATGATTCACGAGCTTTTTGCGCCAAGTTGTTCTTCCATCGCAGGTTATCATCTTCTTCATTCTCACCTCCTTCTTGATCTTTCTTATCATCCTCATCATAAATTGATCCTCTATCAGACTCATCTAAACTCATATTTTCTCGTTCATCCCCGCTCAATTCGTCAAAGCTTTCTTCATCATCGTTGATGTTTTTGTCCTTCGACTTGGAACCTTTTGATCCACCTATCAAAGAAAGAGCTTCTGCAATTCTATCTTTGATATAAGTGTCCTTAATTCCACTTGAAGGCTGATTCACTTGCGTATCCTCATTCTTTTTCCTTTTTATTTTGACTTCTGGCTCGCGTTCTTGTAAATCATCATCGGAACTTTCATCATTCGAATCTTCGGTCTTCTTTCTCTTCGAATTGGACTTTTTAACTCCAGATTTTCTTTTAGTTCTTAAATCCCCTTTATAATCATCATCATCATCTTCATATTCATTTTCTTCATCGTCGCCCTCTTCTTCATCTTCTTCTATATCTTCATCTTCTTCTATATCTTCGGCATCACTATCGTTCAAATCTGCCTTGTCATCAGCGGATTCTGGATTATCCTTGAAGATAACTTTCCGTCTCACCCTGCCATCTTCTACAACATTTTCACTCGTTATACCGAAAACGTTGTCATCAACGTCCTTTGATTTGATCGGTGCACTGTCGCTGAATAATTTCAGTTCACTCTTTTCGAGTTTTTCATCCAGCATTTCTTCCGGATTCTGGAGAGAGCTCAGCAAACCCGTGTCATCTTTGTGATAATGACTTCCGCCCAAGTCTATGTAGACCGCATCTTTGTCATAGACAATTCCACCAACGCCTGAAAAAGGAGCGTAGACTAGCCGCTCTTTCTCAATGAGAGCTCGCTTTTTTATCGTTCCTGGAAGAGGACAAGGATCTGGCAGGAAACAGATATCCTTGATTTGTAGATCTCCACATCCTGGTATGTGAACTGAGGAATCCTTCTTTAGAGGAACACCACGCACATATCTACAAAAAATAATCCTTTCTGAAATGTTTTTTTTTTCGATTTGGATTTTCATCTATTTTTGTATTTTCAGATCATTTCGAGAATAAAATAGTGATTTATTTACATTTTATTGAGTATTCTAATATTACGTCACACTCGGTCGGTAACGTCAAAATCTAAAAGGCTATAGTAATTTTATAATTTATTTATTAATTATATCAAGACTAAAATTAATTAATTTAGGCGAAATTAAGTTAAAGATCGTGATATAGCTTTGATTTTAAGGTAGAAAAAGCCATTTCTTTAATTAATTTTGGGAATTTGGAAAGTGTGCGATTAGGAAATTCACCAAGATAAATTATAAATTGCCGTAATTTAGGTCATAACCTCGATTGTCGGCGACTTATGTCCTAATACTTTTCGATAATAAGTGATTTTAAGTAGTTTTATATCCAAAGAGATACATTGAAGAGACTTTAAAGGATTTAAAATTTTTCTAAGTGTTCTTAGGAAATCTGAAGAGATTTTTAATGATTTAAAAAAATTAAAATAAAGCAATTTAAGAAAATTTAAAGGATTTTAAGAGATTTTAATTAATTTTAGTAAGTTACGAAAAGTTTTAAATTATTTTAGAAAATTTGAAAGGATTTAAAAAAAATTCAGAGGAGTTTAAAGATTTTCAAAAAATCTTACAGGATTTCTGAAAATTTAAGTGATTTTAAGGAATGACTAGGGGCTTGACGATATTTTAAAGTTTTTTTTGAAGGATTCAGAAATAATTCAAAATAATTTAAAAAGTTTTATGGATTTACAATAGATTTGATGAGATTTAAAAAAAGTTTTAGTGATTTTAAAGAATGTCAAGCGAGTAATTGACAAATAACTTTACAAAGATTTAAAAGGATATGAATAAATTTAAAGATTTTAGGGATTTTCAAGAGATTTAAAGGAATTTAAGGAAATTTAAAGGATTTTAAGAGATTTTAAATAATTTTTGTCAGTTATTTAAAAAAAAATTCGGAGAAGTTTAACGATTTTCAAGAAATCTTACAGGATTTCTAAGAATCGAATGTTAAGAAATCACTATGGATCATAAAGTTTCTTTTTAGATGATTTAAAAAAATATATAAAAATAATTCAAAAAGGTTTAAGGAATTGCAAGAGATCGTATAAGATTTTAAGACAGTTTTAGTGATTTTAAAGAATGTCAAGCAAGCTACTGAATGTTATTTAAAAAGATTTTGATGAATTTTAAGAAATTTCGAAGGATTTAAAGAAATTCAACGATTTTAAGGATTTTCAAGAGATTTAAAGGAGTTTAGGAAAAATTGGAAGGTTTTAAGCGATTACAATTAACTATAGTCAATTTCCAGATACTTTGAAAGATTTTACTTGATTTAAAGGGATTTCAAAAAAAAAAAAAATTCGGAGAAGTTGAACGATTTTCAAAAAATCTTACAGAATTTCTAAGGATTTAAACCTAAGAAGACTTTTTAGGCCTTTAATAATTTTTATTTTTTCCTTTTACGTTTCTAAGTGCAAAAATAATCGCTTAAAATCTTTGAAAAACACACTTTAACGTACTACCCAAATTTCAAAATTTTGATCGCCACCTATCACTATCACGGAACATTATATTTTTTTATGGATTGTCGAAATCGCACACTTCTCAAATTACCAACAATAATTAAAGAAATGGCTTTTCTATCGGAAAAGCAAAGCCATATCACGAATTTTCAATTACTTTCGCATAAAAAAATTAATTTTAGTCAAAATACTATATAATCAATACTTTTCAGTCCACTAAGAGGTACAACCTGATAGATTTTGATGTTATCGACCGAGTGTGACGCGAATTATTTAAAATTCTTGAATTAAAAATTTTACACAAAATTAGATTCTACATTATTTAATTATATCAACCGTTAAAACAAATTCTTTAATCTTGAACGGTTAATTTTCAATTCTTAATAGGACTTTAAATTTATTTCAAAAAAACGTAATAAGTTATTTTTACCGATATCAGATAAAAAAAAGGAAAAATAAGAAAACATACATTTTATTTCAAAAATGGTAGTGATCATATTAAAAAAAACATTCTTAACCGTAAATATACGAAACTCGAAGACAGCCTTGAAATAATCATTTTTAAAGCTCAAGATTTTTTAAAACTTAGTAATTTCAGAGCACAGAGTTAATTCAGAGATAAAAAAGTGTCAATATTAGCATGAATTTTGAAAAATAGTATCAAAATAAATGACATGAATTCTATTAAATAAAAAATTTATAACCTCGGATAGATTAGAAAGCATTTTATAAAAGTCGCCTTAGTAGCAATTAGTAGCTTATTAGTAGCTTGAGTTTTCTTCTTTCTAGCAAAAAATCCTATGGATTTGCTTATTTATATTTGAAAAAATCGAATAAATTGATGAACCCATTCAATTTTTTCCATGTTCCGGCTTGCTACATTACTTTTGGTTATAAAAGTCCATGACTTTTCTAGATTTTCAAGGTATAATTTTGAAAAAATTCCAATTCTATTTTTTTTAATTCAGCCAATTAAATTGAATTGCAACAAATTATGATACAATGATAATGGTTTATCAATAAATTTCATTGATTTCAAAGTAATGTTCAATAATATTTTTATCAAAGGAAAAAAGTATTCTGTAATCGTAACCATATTATTTTTTTTCCCAATTTCCAAATATAGAATGCGCTATAAAATACTGAATTATTCAGACAATGAAATGGAGGTCTTGTAACAAGCCTGAAGTTATACCAAAACCAAACTAAACAGTATTTTCAAAAAATTCCAAAAAATATACGTTTGCATTCTATGCAGCTTTTGGATGTTCTAAAATATTTTTTCTCTGAATACTAAAATTGATTGATTAAAGTGCTATTTTGAATCTATATTTTTATCATAGGATGATACTTTGTATAAATATTCCTAATTGAATTTCTTGCATTAGGCTTGCTTAATAATTTTTACTTCAAATTTTCAGGCATTTTCCAGATCTTTTCAAAGGTAATTATAAAAATATTCTAAACCTTATGCTAATAGTATCAGTCCAGTAAAATTAGAGACTTTTAGAGCAAGAGAAAAATATCATTAAAGGAGAATAATCGCATAAAATAACACTACTTGAATTCTGATATGAAGCATTTGCAAAGACAAAAAAAAATCTTTAAAAATTCAATCCTTTTTTACTAATCCCAATAAAATTAATCAATTTCCTACAAACATAATCAATTTATTTTTAAAATGTTTTTAAATTCCAGGAATTTCTAAATACATTATTCGAAAATGAATTGATTAGTCTCAAAAATTTTTCTAACCTTTTCAACCCATGAATTTGCATTATTTTCAAGTTAAAACAAGCTAACATACATTTTGATTTTCTGAACTTGAGTTGTCTGAATAAAAAAATGTGGTTTATTTAAAGATTTGGTTTATTTTTAGTAATTTCCAGGTCCTAATTTTGTTGTTCTAAATTTAATTTCTTGCACAGTCGAACAATTTTCAAGTAACTGTTCCATTTAATTTCAACTTCATTTTTTTAAAGACTCAATTTTTTTCTATTTGAATTCCTATTAATTGTGAGAAATTTCCAATTTAAAGTATTTTCAAAACAGAAACCTTTGAGATTTTTTAATATCAATAAACGATAGCCGATTTTATTTAGCGCTTTTTATTGTTTGAGCAACTCACTTCAAATATTGTTAAATAAACTTATTTATTGCAAAGTTGTTCAATTCTTAGCTTTTTTAATATACGATTTGATACAATTAATTTGATATAATACGAAAAATTGTGGCTTTTATTTGGAAATAATACTTTAAACGTACGATTGATACCCACATTTTTTCACTTTTTAATACTCATATATGAAATTATTTGATTTCGGACCTTATTATCGACGGTTAAAATTAAACTATTTTTTTGTTTGAAACTGCGTTATTTTTGTTAAAAATTTGTTCGGTTTTCACGGTCAAAGAAATTTAAAAAATCGAACTCTATTCTAAACATTTTTCCATTTAAAGCAATAAACAATAAACAACAAATTAAATTTACATGTATGAAATGGAAGGTACTAACACTTTTCAATTGAAATTTTTAAAATGAAATGTAGATAAACTGCATAATTTAGAACTTTTATAAATTTAGAGTTCAAAGATTCAAATTAAATTACAAAAATAGAAATCGACGTTAACATTTTCAATACTCTAAATAAAGAATCAAGCAATGAACTTTAAAAATATTCAAAACAATATTTTTTAAAGTAATTTTCAGCTAGACAAATTAAAAATGAAAATAATTTTTTTAACTTAACAATTTTTTTAAATTAGAAGTAAATTATTTTAATTTTAAATAGTTAAAGCATTCTTCAAAAAAAATTTTATTTTATTTTAAAATATTGAGAAATCTAGAACTGGTTTTATATTTTTCTAAATTTAAAATCATTGTTGAACTTTTTTCGAAAAATTTGAATATATTTGTTAATGAACTGAATTTTCCCTACGATTTTTTAGAAAATCCTGCATATTAAAAAAAATCCGTAAAATTTAAATTAATAATAACAATAGGAATACATTATTTGTAGACAAAATTAGAGTAATTTCAAGAGGAATTTAGAAATTTTCTAAAAGATTTAAATTAAATTTAGAACTTGAAATGATTTCAAATTATTTACACGAAGTTTGTGACCTGAAAAAATTGGGATATTCATACCGACATTTTGGTGCAAATACTCACAGCCGAATTTAAAACAAAATGCAGATTTTTGCAGATTTCAACCAAAAAATTTAGAAACTTTTTAAGAATTGTGAAACGCTTAAAAAGAATAATAGCATTTTTTTAAGATTCCTAGGAAAATTAAAAATGATTTTTCATTTTGAAAAATTATTGTAACAGAAAATTTAAAAAGATTTTAAGAGATTTCCAAAATGATCAAAACAGAACCTGGAAGATTTTAAGGCATTTTTTTAATTTGCAGGATTTCCCAAAAGTTGTAGGGAAAATTCGGTTAATTTTAAAATGTATTTAGAAGTTCTAAACAAAAATTTTAACATACTTTTTTTCAATTACTTGAAGACATTTCAAGTTTGTAATTAATTTTGAATCTTTTCAGAACTAAAAATCTCTTGAAATTACTCAAATTTTGTTTACAAATAATAAACAGTGAAATTTTTAATGGATAAGAAAACTAATAAAAATAATATATTAATTTATTTATTCAATTTTATATAAAAAATAATATAAAGGAAGATCTAAAACTCTAAATTAAAAATATTTTATTGATGAATCATTAAAATTTTCATTTAAAATAAAATTATCGGAATTAATGATAGTATATTAATCTCAATTTGTATTAAGAATTTCGAATTCCAACAGTTACAATCTGGAAATTCTTAAATTTTGAACGGATTTAGAATCGTTTTGTCAAACCAATTATTGGTAAGTTTTTTATACTTTCCATTCTTTACAAAACTGTTGAAATCAAAGTTAGGCAAATTTTTTTCTCTTAAAATTCGTAAAATTCCCGGGCAGGAAATAAATTCACTGTCATTTCCCGGTTTTTCCCGCTCTCAGAAAATTCCCGGTTTCGGGTGTAAGATTCAGGTTTTTGATAGAAAATTATTATTTTTAGCTCGAAAATGAAACTACTTTGTTAAAAAATCAATTATTTAGTTGAAGATCAATCATTTTAGTCAAAAATGCGTATTTTAGTTGAAAATTTAACTATTTTGTGGAAAGGGCCTTATTTTGGTTGAAAATTTATCTTTCTCAGTTAAAAATTCCATTATTTGGTAACAAAATTGGTTAAAATCGTATTTTTGGTAGAAAATTAGACCACTTGGTTGAAAATTCTCTTTTCGGGTTAAGAATTATATTTAATGCGAAAGTTTAACTATTTGGTTGAAAATAAACTTTTTTGTTTGAACTCATATTTTTGGAGTTGAAATTGAACTAAAGTGAAACTTTGAGACTGGGCCGTTTTTGGGGCTGGAGGAGGTGGGAAATTACCTAGATAGAGGGCCGTTTCGTAGAAAACGCTTTTGTTTGTAGTAGAAAATGTATGTAATTTGTTGAAAATTCTTCTTTTCTGATAGTAAATTTATCTTCTTAGTTGAAAATTTCACTTTTTGTTTAAACATTTTTTTGTTGTTAAAAATTTGTCGTTTTTAATAGAAATTTAATCTTCTTGGTTTCAAATTAAATTATATGGTTGAAAATTCTACTCGTACAAAGCTCGTCTTTTTGGCTTGAAAATTCAATATTTTGAATTAATTTTCTTTCTGTATTAACTGAAACAATGTTTTTTGGCTGAGAAAATCCATCTTTTTGGGTTCACTTCAGCTGTGTTTAATTTAAAATCAAAATCTTTTCTAGGTTAAAATATCAACTATTACACTTTTTTTTAGAATTGATCATTTTTTGTTAAAAATACAATTGTTTGGCTAAAAATTGAACTACTTTATTAATTCATGAGAAAACCAAAATTTAGTCAGCAAAAATTACGTACAATAAGGGGTGGGGGATCCAAATTAATGGACTAAAATAATAAATTGTTGTATATAATTCGCTTTTGGGGCTATTTTCCGGTAAAATATTTTTGTATTTGAGATGGCACAAAACCAATCATCGCAGGAGTTCAAAAATATTTTCAAGCGCTAAGTAAAGGAATAGAGGCATTGCTTTCAAAAAAGTGGCATCGCTAAAAAAAGTGTCCGCACCAAAATATTTTTAAAAGATTCTAAAAAAAATTCGCACAAAAAGTAATTCTTCACGTACCCGTATAAACTGATAGTCCTATCAACTTTCGGATTCTTCCGCATCTCTTCTGGACTCGTCAGATCTTCAATCCTATCAGCCAACAAATACGGATGTGTTGTTCTCCACGTAAGAGGTCTGAATTTCATCACAGAAATGAATCGCGCCAAATTTTTCACCTCATTCCGAAGATACTCATTATGCAGGACTCCAGAAAGATAAAACAGTTTTGCTCCAGCGTAAACTTCCGTCCAGAATCTCTGTTTGAGCGATTTCTTCGTTTTCTTGAGTTGTCTCGCGTTCTTGATCATATCCAAATGCGTGAGAACTCCCATGACTCGAGGCATGCCATGAACTTGGCAAATATTTAGGAATTCGAAAACCTCCATTTCGAATCCAAAAGAAGCGTCGACCAGTAGCAGAACCAAATCAGCGACTTTGGCAATGTCAATCATACTGTTGATGTCGTTGTTACACTCAATAAAAGTGATTCTCCGTTTTTTTCCGGATACGACCGTGACGGGACCAACGATATTGGTTAAAGGATGCCTGGTGAAGCTTTTGATGAGGCATTGAATAACCAGAGATTTTCCTACTTTCGGGGGACCTACGATTGCGACTAAAACTGGTGGAGGTTCCAAGGGGGTTCTATCCACCAAGGGAATGTGCTGCTTCTTTGTTTCTATGTCTTGTTTGCGTCTGAATCTTCTTTCAGCTTTTATCGCTGAATTAAAAGTGAATGCCTTGGGGTTCTTCTGTTTGTCGGTTAACTCTTGGATGTGGGTCTTTTTCGACTTTTTCTTCTCGGCTTTACGCCCCGCATTGCGATCTCGATGAGATTTATGCTTCACGGTATTTTCCTGCTCTCCAGCCATTTTTGTGGTTTGGTTTACCTGAAAAGCATTATCTAGCATTACGAGGAAGTACCTTTTTAAGTACCTACTTTTAAGACTTGAGTTAATGCAACGATAGTACTGGTGCATTAACAAAAGTCTTTATTTGTAGTGAAAAGAACAATAACTCAGAGAAAGGAAAACTAGAAATACTTTTTAGATTATTTTGACAAGTTTTTATTTTTTCAAGGTGTCCAGCGGATACCTACAATAAAATTCCCGTACATTTCCAGTAAGCTTTTTGATAATTCAAGTAAACATTTAATTAAAACATTAATTTCTTATAAAAATGATTTTTGTAACAATTTAATGATTTTTTTTTTTTTAATAGACTGATGCTGATACTCAAAAGTTCAATTCTCATCCTTTGTTTTGGTTTGTGGATTAAATTAACTTAAATGTTGAAAGATTTTTATACAATATGGCTCCACGAAAGATAATTCCTGTTTCGCAGACTCCTGCTTTTAATCAATTTTTTTAAATAACACATGATCTTTTTCTGATACATTTGACAGGGTATTCAGTGAGTCTTCGAAACAAAATTCAAGGTCTTTTCAAGGTTAAGAAATCAAGTTTTTCCAGATCTCCTTTCTACATCAAATTAAAAAATAAACGATTGTTATACATGTAAAAAATGAGAAACTTCATTTATTATTGGCCAACAATTTCTAAAGAAAGCCGAATCATAAATGGGAAAATTCCTCATTTTTGCGAACATAAGTAGTCGTTGTGAAATCTTTGGGAATATTTTTAAATCTTTGCAAAGTCTTTGCAATCATGTAAATCTTTGAAACCTTTGTGAAATCTTTGAGAAATTTTTCGGATATATTTTGTAATCGTTTGAAATCATCGGAATATTTGTGAAGTATTTCTGAAATCTTTTACATTCATTTAAAACCACTGAAATATTAAAAATCTTTGATATCTTATGAAATCCTCTAAGATTGAAATCATTTAAAATCTTTCTAATATTTTGAAATATTTGAATTCTGATGTACATGTTTGTGTATATGTCCATTGGTGAAATCTAGAACATCCTTGATATATTTCGAAATCCTTAACAAATTTTTGAAATCTTTGTGTAAAATTTTGAAAGCTTTGTATAAAATCATTGAAATATTTCAAATCTTTGTGAAATTCTTTGAAATCTGCCAAAAAAAATGGTTGAAATCGTTAAAAATCTTTCAAATTTTTTTGAAATCTTTGAAATCTAGTGCGCTTTACTGAAATCTTTAAAATCTTTGCAAATCCTCAAGAATTCTTTGAAATATTTTGTGAAATCTTTCTGCAATCTTTTGGATTCGTTTCAATCATTAAAATATTAAAAATCTTTTAGAAATTTTTTGAATTCTTCAAAAATGAAAAAAGTAAAATTATTCGAAATCCTCGTATTCTTTTGAAATCTTTATAAATTTTGTTATGAAACGTTTGAAACTCTTGTGATATCTATTGATATTCCCTAAAAAACATTGAAATTAATAAAAATCTTGGAAATTTTAGAAATATGGTTTACTAAATCCTTTTCAAAATCTTTGAAATCATTGAAATCTTTGTGAAATGTGCGAAATCTGCTGTACACGCTTTTTTCAAATCTTTGAAATCCCTTAAGTCTTTAAAGTATTACAATGTTTGTGATATTGTTGTGAAATCTTTGCGAAATGTTAATAATATTTTAAAATGTTTGAAACATTTTGAAATCATTCGAATTCTGAAAAAACTCAATTAAAATCGAAACCGTCAACTAATAATTTTTATAATTTGTAAGTTTAATAACATAATAAAATTTATGCATCAATATTCTATATTAGCAAAGAAGAAATTAAAAACTTATAGAATTATTCACAATATTAAAGGCTGTTCTTTGCAATCTTTAAAATAATTTGTAAAGTCTAGAAAAAGTGTCTTGAAATCTCTTTAATTATTCTGTAATAAATTGAAGATAAATTATATCTTGATTAATAAAAAACTTTTCAGTAGCAAAATTTTTTCTGAACGAGATGTTTCTTTTACAATAAGCTCAAAAATTTAAATTGATCTTCGGAATTAAATAAAATTACTGTTTTAAGAGCAAAAAATTGATTCAAATTCAAGGTTCTCGTGAAAAATTCAAGATTTTCAAGGTTAAAAAAAATCAAGGAGAATTCCAGGTTTTCAAGGTTGTGAATATAACTACACACTCTGATTTGAGGATATTCTGCTAATAACAATTCACTAAAAAATATATATTTTAATAATGAATAATATAAATGGAAGCTTTAATAATTATTTCAAACGCCTCCGGACTTCTAAATAGAAAAATAAAAAAAACACCAGAGAAAAGCTAAGCAGTTTAAAAAATAAAAAACAGATGAATTCAAAATTTAGCATTTTTAAATCCTGCTATTTATCTACTTTCCCATCCCTCAATTTCCAAAATTGGTTGTGTGTTCTATAAAAAATAATTAAATGCACTATATGGACGTTCAAAATATTGTTTAAGGTTAGCATAACTTTTGATTTTATCAGTATTGTTCCGAAGTATTTAAAATAAATTTTAAAGCTAGCTACAAAAAGAAAAATGATTTAAGCCCCCATGAAAATTACTATTAAGGCGAAATGAAAATAAATTAGTCGAATCGTTTGAGCTGAGAGAAAAAAATTTGTGTTTTGAAACATCCGAAATCCGAAAACAGTAAAAATTTTTTTTTTGAAATCGTTTAATATCTTCTGTTCCCTTTTTATTTGAAAATTCCAAAAAATATCGTTATTCCTACGAAAATTATGGCGAATTTTTGTTATGTACAGTTTTTGCTAATGAATAATAATAAAAAATTATAAATTGAGAAAACAATTTTTTGCTCAAATTAGAATTGGTTGAAAATGGCCAAAAGATATGTTCTGTTTTTATTGAGTCATATGCATACATTTCTGAAAAAGTTGAATATGTCGATCCTAAAATTTCTTCAGATTGAATCAAAGAAATATACTGTTATCTCGTCTTTTCGAAAACAAATTTTTAGTCGTATTTCAGCATTATAAAATGGTTAATTTTACGTGTTTTTAAGGCGATTTTGACAACTTGCTAAGACTAACTTTTTAATTCCTTAAACTTGTGAAGCATTTTTAGATAATTAAACCCATCGAAGGTACATAAATAAATATTTA
>NC_046658.1:118690383-118694700 GCF_010883055.1 Belonocnema kinseyi
CAAGTGAGTTTTTTTTAAGTTTGCAATAACAAAGAAAAACTATCCAATGAAGGGTTTTAAGTGTTTAAAATCGTGATTTATTTTTTTCATAAATAGTTTCGAAATAATTTTCACATTGTACACATCATCAATATAATACCTAAAAACCAGCTGATGTGTACAATGTGAAAATTATTTCTAAACTATTTATGAAAAAAATAAATCACGATTTTTAAACAAGAATTTTTTTTAACTTATTGTTATAGTATTTCGAAAAACTCTCTTTTAAAAGAAACCAGACGAGGAATTACTTTAACTAAGCCTTATTAAATTTGTTCATTTAACTAAATTCTGAATTAATTAAAAATTTATTTACTTTTTAAATTTTTTTAGTATCTCGAAAATGTCCCTTTTTTAAAAAGAAACCGTAAAGAAATTAATTAATTTTAACATAATAATAAATATAATAATTGTATGCCCTCATTAATTTTAATATTTTCGGCGTGCATAGACAGCCCCGAGTCAGCTATAGATATGGCTGGCGAAGGCAAGCGCGAAAATCGAGAAACAATCACCGGCGCTTTCGGTTTGGCTATCGCCTTGGCCCCACTCCTCCCGTAGACGTAGGCAAAGGACGCGGTTGCCATAGAAACGTCGAAAAGTTGAAGGGGGCAGCACCTCGAGGCATGCAAAAATGTAGTTAGATATATATCGTTCTCCCACTCCGACCTCTTGTGCCGCATCTATGCATATAATATCTTTGATTGCAAATTGCTTGCAGGCATGAAGCCCTAGTCCCGTGTTTCCTATGTCCATGCTTGCAGGGTTTGACGACAGCACGGTCGGTATTTCTCCAAAATAGTAATTTAAAAAAAACTTTTTTCAATATTCTAATTATTTAGGACCAGAGACACATTGTTGCATGCCTTCTATTTATCGTGCCAATTTTTTAACACCATATCTCATTCCGTGTGGACTTAAGTTGAGAAAGAATACTTCCACTGGTATTTTCTTCAAAAAAATTTTTTCTTAAAATTTCCACCGGAACAAAGCAGAGACATGGACTTTATTACCTCCTTTTTCATTTCTCAAACATTAAAAGCGATACCGCGGAAGAAATTTCGATAAAAATCAAATATCGATTACTTCGGGAGCTTATCAGCTGATAGGTGGCGCTAGATGTTTGAGTCGAAGTTTAGCAAAAATTCAAATTTGATAAACGTAAATTTCCTTTTTTTATACGAATTAATAATCAAAGTTTATAGTTTATTTATAAAACAAAAGGGTAATTTTTTCAAATTGAAAAGACAATAATTTACATTTTAATTACTAGCCAGTTTTTCTTGTGTAGTTCTGCATTTCACAAATATAACATTATATTGCTAACTGATGAAAGAAGGTGTAAAAGCACAATTTCCAAACATTTTTTCATTTCTTATTTTGAAAACTAATAAATTCTTTTATTGTGGTTATTGTTGAATTCCACTGTCCTTATTTAAAATTTAAACCTTCTTTGATGAAAAATTCAATTACTTAGTTGAAAGTTGAATTACATGATAAAACATTCATTGTATTCGTTAGAGATTCTTCTCTTTGCTAGAAAATTTAACTTTTTTGTGGAAAAATCTTGTTTTTTTTTTGCAAAATTAGTAGAAAATTAATCTTTTTGTTTAAAAATTCATCTTTTTGGTTGAAAATATAACCCTTTTTAAATTTATTGTTTTTTTTTTTTTTTTTTAGATTTTCGGTTCGAAAGTTATTCTTATCCCTTAACAATTGAACAATTTGGTGTGAAAAATATATAGTTTCATGAACTGACTATAAAATTTCATTATAAATTTGTTCAATGAAAAAGTTGATTTATTCAATTTGAATTTTCGCGGAACTTCGGCTAAATTAGCTAGCGCAGCCTGGCGGCTAGTAAACTACGCTCGTTTGCAGCCGATTTCTAATTCTAACCTTAAAATGTCCACGTGCGATACTGCGATGGTGAAGATGGTGATTGATGTTTATGTGTGTGCGTGATGGATGTGGTGCAAGTTATTTCCCTAAATAATGAAGACGTTTGATTATTTAGCCCAACAATAAGGTTTGAATATTAAAATTTACATACTTTTATTCGCAATATTTAATTTCATGAGTTTGGAGGTAAATATCGCAGAGATTCTAATTTAGAGGTTATGAAAAAATAATCAAGATAATAAGGATAATAAGTCAATAATTACACTTTTTCTGTTAAATTTATTGTATAAAAAAATCACTTATTATATTTCTACGAGCTTTTATTATAAAATAGTCTTGAACGGGATAGACTTTTTTAAAAATTAGGTTGAAAGAATTAAGTTGGACCATGCATTCATAATTTTGTAAAGTTTATGTTTTGTAAATATTCATTGTGAATTTATGGTATATTTATTATAAATACGCATTGATTCCATTACATTTTTTATCAAATTTTACCAACAAATAAGTTGAGTGCTGATGGTGCTGGTTCCTCCATTATTTTTTAAATTAATGTGACTAAGTATATTTTCACCTATGGTGCTGGAATTTAGTTAAAACAAAATTTGACTATAATTTTAATATTTTGCAAGAAAATATTAGGCGGAAATGCTTGGATAGAAAAATTTAGTTGTATAAAGCATTTAGCGATTTCACATGGCGTTTGAATTTAATACAATTTATTTCTGACAGCTTTTATATTATTGGTTATTAAAAATTGGTATCATAGTGAAGTATTATCACAAGTTCTGAAGTCCGCCAAAATTGATGTGACGTATATTAAATATTATTACATAAAAATTATTCGATGAAAAAGAGTGAGAAACCTTTTCTGATTGACAATAAACTATTTTGTTTTAAAGTTCGTGTTTTTTTTCTTTTTTCTCTTGAAAATTCAACAATTTGGTTGACATTTTTTTTGTTTTTAACTAAAATATCTGTTTTTGATGAACAAGCAACTATTTCGTTGAAAATTTGTCTTTTTGGAAGAATGAAACTATTTTGATTTACAATTAAAATCTTTTTTTTTATGGAAATATCAACTTTTACATTTTTTGTTGATAATTCATCGTTTATAGTTGAGAATTTTATTATTTTGTAGAAAAATCAACAGTTTTGTTTAAAATTAGTCATTTTTTGTTAAAATTCATCTGCTTTGTAGAAAAATTTTCTTTTTGGCTTGAACATTAATTTTTTTGGTTAAAGATTCATGATTTTATTTGAAAATTCATCTCTGGTTAAAAATATTACAATTTGATGAAAATTCGTCTTTTAGTGTTGAAAATGCCACTATTTTGGTAGAACATTTAACTATTTAGTTGTAAATGAACTTTTCTGTTTACAATTCATAATTTAGGGTTGAAATTTCAACACTTCTTTTTTTCTCTAAAATTCAAAACTTTTCGGGGTAAATATCAAATATAACATTTTATTTGTTGACAATTCGTCTTATTGGATTAAAAAGCCAACAATTGGCTTTAAATTTTTTTTCTTTTGCGACTAAGAAAATCTTTTTTTTGCTGAAAAATCTACTATTTTGTTCAAAGTTGGTCTTGTATGGAAGATTTAAACTATTTTAATTGAAAATAAAAATCTTTTTGGATTGAAATATCAATTTATACATTTTTCATTGAGAATTTATATTTCATGGTTAAAAATCCTATTACTTTGTTACTAGTTGAACTACCTAGTTAAAAATTAATTTTTTGGTAGAAAAAATACTTTTATTTGAAAGAATTTTTTCCTCCGTTTTCGTCAAAAATGTCCTTATTTCCTCTAACCTCTATAGAGGTGGTTTTGATTTTCAACTACAGAATTGATTCAAAAATCCACTTTGTGGATAAAACTCTGATTAAAATCAGGATGTCCAGGTTGTAGGAAAAGCGGAAATCGTATGGGAAATTTAGTGATGCGGGAAATTTACGGAATTTTGTTTTTGAAGCGGGAATTTTTTTATTCTTCATACACGAAGCAGGATAGAAACTGTCCTTGTTCTTTGTATCGCTGTTTTCTCACTCAATTTTCTAACAAAAAGTACAAAATGACTGGAATTTTCAAACGATTCTGATAAATAAGTCAAGGTTGCTACAGGTCAGAAAATTCTGGATTTTGTAGCAACCTTGATCAAGTATAAGCTTGATAATAAGATAGAAAAGTTCTGGTAGCAGAAATTGAAACTAAAAAGAAAGAAATTGTTGAAAAAATCCGAAATATATTTAGTTGTATATGAGAAAATTATTATTTTTATAGTTATTTTCATAAATGTAGATTTTTCTATTGTTTCGGGAGGATATGACAGTCTTTTAAGGGTTCATTTTTATACGCTGCATCATAAGA
>NC_046658.1:118694800-118701720 GCF_010883055.1 Belonocnema kinseyi
AATAAAATTCCTCGTATCAGTTATTATTTGATACTCACTTTAAATTGCTTTGAATGCAATATGAAATGCTTTAAATTCGTAAGATTTAAAGTCGAAATATATAATGAATTTTCAACAAAGCAGATTAATTTTCCTAACAAAAAAGACGAATTTTTAATAAATTCCATGAATTTTCAACCAAATAGCTGAATTTTAAACTTATAAAGGATCCATTTCTAATCAAGAATAGACAAGTTGCAATTTAAAAAAAAGTAATTTTTAATATAAAAAACAAAATTGTCAACAAAAAAAGTTCAATCTTAAGCCAAACAGGTAAATCTTGCAGAAATATGATTTAAAAAAAAAAATAGATATAACAAACACGAAAAAAAACACGGAAAAGTTTATTTACAAACGAATCCTACTTTAATTTTCTACCATATTGTTAAATCATTAATCAAAATGTACTAATTTAGAACTTAACAATTGCATTTTTAATAAAAAGATTATATAAAAAAAACCAAGAAAATTAATTTTCGACCAAAAGATGAATTTTCAACAAAACAAAAGAATGTTCTACCAAATAATTAAATTTTAAACTTATAAAGTATAAATTTCTAATAAAAATGTAAAATTTCAAATTTTCAGATAAAAAACTAATTTTTAACAAAACAAAAAACCCAAAATGTCAAGAATATTGTCACATGTTAAAAAAAGATTAATTTGGAACTAAATCGAGGAATTAAATTTTCGACAAAAGAGTCCAAAAGAGAGGGGAGTCCAAAAATATGAATCTTTAATGATAAAGTTCAACTTTTAACCAAGTCGTTTAATTTTCAATTAAAGAAGATAAATTGCGAACAAAATAGTTAAATTTTTAACTACAGAAATGCATTTTCTAGCATTGTATTAATGATCTACCAAAATAAGATGAGCTTTCAACAAAATATATTATTTTTTAACAACATTTTTGAAGTTTAAAGCCGGGAGAAGCAATTATAACCAGAAAATATTAATTTTAATAAAAATATAAATTTAAATCAAAAATGAAATGTTTACCTTGTTAGTTAAAAAAAATTAATTCTTATTTAAAAAAAAACACGAATTTTCAACAAAATAGTTACATTTTTAACAAAAGAGTTCAGTCTAAAAATGACTTTTTATCCGCAGAAGATTAATTTTCTAAAAATAGAATAGTTGAATTTTCGACCAAAGAGGTGAATCTAAAACCAAAAGAATAATTTTTTTACAAAGTACTATAACTTTTAACCAAGCTTCTGAATTCCAAACGAAACAAGATGACTTTTTAACAAAATAGTTGCATTTTTTACAGAATAATAAAATTTGCAACTGAATACTGGAATTTTTAACCAAACGTGTTGAATTCCGAACCACAAATATAATAGTAGACTTTCTACCAAAAAGGATTCAAGCGAAAAAAACCGAGAAAAGGGGGTTTCTTAAAAACAGAGAAAAAGAACAATTCTTTAAAAGTTAATAATAAGGAAACATACTAAATGTTATCTAAGTTCGTAAATTTGTTTAGCATAAAAATACACAACGAAAAATCGACAAGACTCAGAAAACGGAATTACAACAATTAAAAGAATGACAGAGAACAAGTATATTGTGACTATACTTAAGAAACTTTATTTTAAATTTTATTTATAATGGATAAAATATCAATATTACAGAGAAAAGTAACAGCATTTTACTTTGAAGAATTCAAATGATTTAAAAACTGAAATTAATAACAAAATTAAAGGGCCTCTAATTTTTCTCATTCTTATCATTTATGATTGCGAAAGGATAAGAAAAGAAAGGTTCGACAAGTCCGAAAAGAAAGGACGAGTTCGTTAAACAGCCATTTTGGATGAAAATACAAATTTTGAGACCATTTTTGTATACTTAAAATTTTTATTTGCGGCTATTAATAGTACTCAGAAGGCCAAACAATTTATCCTGATGACTTTTTTTCATACAAAAAAATTCTCAGAATTATAGCATATTCAACATTTTTAATATCAATCGAGAATCAAAATTATAAGCGAAACAACGTACGATATGAAAAAAATTAAAGAAAAACATTGCTTTTTAAAAGCCCTACAAGATTATCATACAAAATTTTTGGATTTTCTAGTAAAATTGAAAATTCTAATTTTTATTGCAGAAAAAATACTGAGATATGAAAAATCCCATTTTCTGGTCAAAATATGCAGGATACGAAAGAAGATGAATCAACAAAAATTGTGATCTAAAAAAAGATCTACAAATTCGTTAATAATCACTTCTTGATAGGAGGGGTACCTTTTGTTTTATTCGTGAAAAATAACATTGAAAATATAAAAAAAAAACTTTGTAAAAAAATGATACAAGTTACGAAAAAAAATGATTTAACAAAAATTATTTACCCGAAAAAGAGCTACAAATTTGTTATGAATTACTTTTTGACAGGATACATAGTTTTGGTTTTGATCATAAAAATGGTATAAAAAATAAAAATGAAAAATTTGTGCAAAAACAACAAAACGTACAAAAATAAATTGATAGAAAAAAGTTATTCGTCCAAAAAAGTGATACAAATTTGTATTCATTTATTACATTCTTATTATTTATGATGGAGAAAGTATTAGAATTGCCCGAAATTTGACTCCACAATATTCAAATTTGGAACCAAATAACGCAAAGTACGACAAAAACTCTTAAAGAGAAATGATGGGTTTTGAAAAATCCTACAAAATTTCTTTAAACCACTTTTCAATAGGACTCGTAATTTTGTTTTATCGTAAGTAATATATGCAGATAATCGAAAATTCAAATATTATGCTTAAAGACACGAGATACGTAAAAAATCTAAAAGAAGACTTGTAGGATATTTCGCTTTATACATGTATAAAAAATAATATGAAAACCAAAATCCTATTATTAGCATAACAACGTGAGATAGAGAAAAATGTCTAAAAAAAGGATTGTATTTTTTAAGTTTATTTTAAGGTGGTTCAGAAAATATAAATTTAAAACTGTCTATCAAAAAACGAGTGCGCAGTGCGAGTCTCACGATAATATTGTGTACCTCAAATCGTACAGAGCTTTGAGAAACTTAATCTTTAATTATACTTATTGAAGCAAAAAATTCAGAATATGAACAAGCATATAAATACTGCGATCTGAAGAGATGTATTTGATCAAGTTTCATTCAAGAATTCTAAATGAAAAGAATTAATATTTGAGCGCGAATCGCGGGAATAAAAAGACGCGCGCCCCAGGCGCGCTCAAACTTGCGAGCCAGGGGCACAGCGCACGATGAGAATGTGCTCGCGACAATAAATAGTTCATTTACGGATTATTTATTACAAACTAATAATTAAGACATAAATGTTTTTGAAACTTTCCAATAATTTCTGACCTTTTAGTTTAAATTGAGAAATGTAAGGAAAAATATATTCTGATTAACCACTCGAGTTAAATTCAAAATATTTTTTCAATTTTGTAATTATGGGGTTCTCAATTTAAAAAATCGGGACATAATTTACATACATAGTAAGATATATAAATTTCTATAAAATATTATATAAAAAAAAAATAAAAAATAATTTTATTATATAATTTTATCTTTTCATTATAATTTATTTAATTCATAATTAATTACACAAACATAGAAATTTATGAATTATTGTTTACTTAAATTAATAATCACGAGGGAGGCGGTATTCCTATAAAATTTAACTCTACATCTTAAAACTTCAAAACGCTAATTATACATGCGAGAACGCTGTACGATCATAATTATTTAAAAAATTAATTATTTTAAATTTCAACTCAATATGTTTATCAATTAAAACTTTGAATGTCTTCAAACGTACAATTTCATTTAGTAAAATTTCTACCGCCTCTTTTTCAAAACAACAAGATAATATTATTCATAGCCAGTAAATTTTAATTGCAAAATGACTAATTTTTTCCATAAAAGATATATAGCAGCTAAAAAAATTTATTACGATACAATTACATTTTAATTCAATTTAAAAGTAAATCTTATGCGTCCACATATCTTCTTGATGCCAAATTTATTCAAATAACTGATTCATTAATTGAAAATAATCAATCAAAATTCTCGATATAAAATTTGTATTTTATTTTTTTAAGTACTGAGTATTTACCGACTTAGTATCGGCTATTTGATGGACTTGTTCGACGGGTGAAGATTGCAAGGGCAAAGTAGTTGGTGGGTGCGATTTTCGGGTTGATCTAGGCTTATAATATATTTGTTGCAATGTTGTCAATAGGCTAGTTATGAGGTTTATATTTATCAAAGTGGGGCAAAACAACAAAAATCGCTCACGAACATTATGCACAAATAATGCAAAAACTAATTTTTGCACTTGAAATGCAAATAAACACATTTGGTCTGATATACGTATCAGCTATGTCAAAGCAGCACTAGCGCAGCGAGTAGACAACTTCGAACTTTTAGGGGTCTGTGGGTAAAACAGATTGCATGATGACTGTCAAACTTCTGCTGTAAAACCTAAATGTGTCCGTCGATAATCATTATTTGCATAAATCAACTTTTTTCTTCCTCCAACTCTTTGCAAGGCCCAAACGATCCTTGAATATTTATTAACATTTCCCGAAAAAAATTTCCGCATTATTTAAACTTTTATTTTTCAATATGGGTGAAAAAGTATTGATCTTAGAGCTGACTTGATCAGCTGTTATACTAGAGTTCTGAGACGGTTATATCAAAGATAGTTACATTTCTTTGAGAACGGTAACCAGAATGAGAATATTACGGAGAATATAACCGAGAAATAAATGTTTTGAGAATTTATGAGAATCTCAGAATTTAGTTTAATTAATAGAAAATTGCATTTTTTCGTTAACTTTTCGGTTGAAAATTCGACTTTTTTTTTAAGTTTGTCTTTTTTATTTTAAAGTTTACCTGCTTAAGCAGAAATTAAATTTTTTTTTGATAAAAATGCAACTGATTAGAAATTTAGCTATTATACTATTTTCTTGAAAACTTAACCATTTCCTGGAAAATTTACTTTTTGTTTAAATTTATATTTTGGTGTTAAAAAATGAACTGAAATATTTTCTAGATGAAAGTTCCACTTATAAAAAACTTTGTTTTTTTATTGTGAATTCATCTGTTTTAGTACAAAATTGATCTTTTTTGGATAAAAATGCAACTATTTGGTAGAGAGTTTAACTATATTGTTAAAAATTCATCCTTTTTGGTTGAAACTATACGTCTTTCAGGATTAAAAATTCAAGTTTTTTCGTAGAAATATATTTTTTTGTTGCAAAAATTCAATTCTTGATGTTACTGAGTTAACTGGAATTTTTTTTTGGATGAAAACTCAACTTTTTTCGCAATAAAAAATTATTTACTTTGAGATAAATTTTATATTTTTTGATAAAAATGCAACTATTTGCTAGAAAATTCAACAATTTTGATAAAAAGTCATCCTTTTTGGTTAAAAATTCGTCTTTTTGCATTGAAAATTGAATTTTTTTGCTAGAAAATTATTTCTTGTTAAAAAATTCATAGTTTGGTGATGAAAACTCGACTAAAATATTTTTCAACAGAAAATTCAACCATTCTTTTGGAAAATTGATCTTTTTGATTTAAAACGTCATCTGTTATAAAACAAATTCATTTTCTGTATGAAAATGAAACTTTTTGGTTAAAAATCGTTCTTTACTTGATAATTCAAATAATTTGCTTAAAACATTTAGTTGAATCGCTTTGTTAAGCTACATTGTGAATTTTTTTTTATTGAAGGCTTTGCCAGGTAGCAAATTTAACTGTTTAGTGGAAAATACTTCTTTTTTTATTTAGAATTCATTTTTTAACAGAAAATGGAACTTTTATATTTTTAAGATTGATATTTTTTAGTTAAAAATTCGCGTTCTTTTGTTTGTAAAAAAAATCTTTTTTAGTTTGAAATTTCCTTTTTTTGCGTAAAAATGCATTAGTTTCGTGTAAAATTAATTTTTTGTTGAACAGTCATATTTTTTTTTTAATTGTATTTTTGAAAAGAATATTTATCTTTTGGTTTGAAGTTTAAATAATTTAGATAAACTTTTATTTATTTTTTGAATGAACAATCTTTATTTAATGGAAATTCGTCTTTTTGTTTTAAAATTCTTTTCTTTTCTTGTATAAATTCAATTCTTTTTTTTATTAAAATATAAACTATGAGACTTTTTTGTTGACAATTTGTCTTTTTAGGTTGAATATTCAACTATTATGTTAAAAATTAAATTATGTTGTTGAAAATTCCATTATTTTGTTGAAGAGTAATCTTTTAAAGTAGAAAAAAACTTTTTTTTTGTTTAAAATAAATTAATACATTTGAAAATTTTCAAATATATAAAACACAGTAATTCCTGAATATGTCTCAGCTAGAAAATAATGTATATTCAACCGCTGATATAACCTGAACAATAAAAATATGTTGAAAATCATGAATTCTTAAGTTCTCTTAAATTCTCCTAAATTCTGTCATATACTCGGTTATATAACCTGAACTTAAATTCTCGGGAATTTAAGAAGTCTAGTTATACTCATCACATAGCCGAATATATGAGAACCGAGTTAGGAGAAACAGGCTATCTTTTAGAAAATTCGAACGTTCGTTATCAGGCGAAAATCTGAATTTTTCCATCATGTCCTATGAACAGTTACAAGTTTTTTGGAATTTATTCTTTGCTTTAGCACAGAGTTTCTTCGGCTTCCAGATAAAAATCCGAATTTTCCATTTGAGACCTATAAATGGCTACAGCTTTTTTGAAATTGAAGTAGAAAATCCGGATTCTTCGATCGTGGCCTATAAATACGAGGGTAGTTCAATAAGTCCTTAGAATGAAGTATAAAAACAATTTTTTTTGGGTAAATTTTTTTTAATTTTTCAACATAATCTCCTTGGAGCTCT
>NC_046658.1:118701820-118721000 GCF_010883055.1 Belonocnema kinseyi
ATCTAGTCGGGAGTGGTGCTGACTGAAAACAGATGATTTGGAGCGATTCGCGCGCCATCTGTTGGTCATTCTAAGGACTTATTGAACTACCCTCGTAGCTATACGTATTTTAGAATTTAATTCTGTAGTTAGAGTTAGTTTAATTATCTTTCAGGCAGTTACTTTAAAGGAAAGAATAAAATTTTTGTCGTCCTAGGAGCCATAGGAATTTTTTGTAGAAAATTTCGAAGGTGGTTTGTAATTCATAGCCATTTTGCTTAGATATATTACAACAAAGTAAAAAAAAATTAAATTCTATATAGATCTTCAAATGGTTTTGAATAAAATTAAGACAATTAAAAAATATTAAACATAAATATCTGGATTTGAGCAGTGAGTCTTAAATTAAGACAATCTATGTTTAAATAAAGTTAAAATAAATGTTGCTGAAATCATTTACAAAACAATTCAAATGTCTACAGATATTTAGTATTTATTTGGCTTTGTCGAGACATTATACTTGAAATTATGAACAGAAATTCCATAGAAACGGTATAAAATATAAATTCATGAACATGTCAGTCACAGGAAATAATTTCAATGTAAAAGCTGACTTACTTTATGAAAATACGTTAGTGCTGATGTAGCAAATCCGATTTTAAAGAAATTTGAATGAAACAGGAAAAAAGTATGTTTAATTTTCTATATATATTTTGTCGACAATGGCTCGTGATTACATTAAAATTACAAAGAACAAGAAAGAAATACTCAGGAGACACAGGAGACCGCGATCTCTCTTCTCTGAGTCTTAACAATGGGACATCGCGATTGGAAAGTCATCGATCAAAAACTGTAATATCCCACAATACTGCGTGATGCTGTAAATTTTGAAGGAGTGATAGATTGCTGTCGTTGCTACGAAATTGGTTTGTACACCCGTCGTATTGATTTTTTCAGTAATAAATTCATGTCACCATTACTGAATTTCAAATAAATAGAAAATCATTGTTACAACGTTTTCAAGTGATTTTATATACGGTGATTGAATTGATACAATTTTTTACTGTGATAAAAGGCCTAGGACTCGCTTCAGATATAAAAATGGTGCGAATCGAGGAGTTAATTATGCGGAATTTTAGTATACACGAGATTGCAAGATTACACGATTACAAGATTGCATGGAATTGCAAAAGATTGCTTGGATTATAGAAACTTTATTATGGAAAATCATTATAGAAAAAAATTTGGGATAATCAGCGTTGAAATAAATAATACAGAAATATTAAAAGAATTAATGTAAAGTATAGAGAAATTACAAAGAAACGTTTTATTTGAGACCACTCATAATCTCATATGATAGTACAAAAAAATAGCGATTTTGCACAAGTAAACTACATAGAAAAATTTGTGAATGCTATTGGTATCTTTAAAATCTCTTAAAATTTAATTGAAGTCCATATGGAAAACTTTTGGACGATCTTGAAATCCTTTGATAACTTTGTAAATATTTGTAAATTCAATAAAATCTTTGAAAGCTGTTAAAATGTGTTAAAGTTCATGGAAATTTGTAAAATCCCCCCCTAAATCTTTAAAATAATTAGAGGTAGTATAAATCCAAATGGAAATTCCATGAAAATTCTCTGGAATTCCTTTATATGCTTTCAATATTGTCGAAATTCTACATTTAATAAATAAATCATTCGTTTGTATACTATATTGCAGGAGTAATTAACCCTGAGTGTAAATAGTGTCAGAAATTTGAAAAAAAAGTTTAAAAATAGTTTCATCAAATTTTGCATGTTTTAAACATATGCGTTAGGGTGTGTCGAAGAAACAAAATTTTAGAAACCGGAAATGGAACTATGTGAATAAGTAGCGTATTAGGACCCATTATTTTCGTAATTTTTGTATTTTTGTTGTACATTTTTGATACATTTCTGGAAACCTTAAATGGCTGTCAAAATTTGTACAGATTGTTCTTTGCAGCCTCATCAGAGAGTATTAATGTTTAGTAGATATCTGTTTAAAAAAAAATAACTTTAAGACCTACGGAAATGTACAGAAAAGTTTTTCAGGTACCTAGAACGTTTTTAATAGGAAAAATATAGTGAATTTATTAAAAACTCAGTTTTTAATTGTTTTAAATTGTGATTTCCTAGACTAATAAAACTTTTTTTTATTGTGTTTCTTTAGCGTATTTCAATAGCGTATTTCTGTAGAGTATTTCTCTACATTCCTGTAGATCAAGTATTGTTTTCTTAAACAGGGGTCTACTAAACATTAATAATCTTTGATAAAACCGCAAATAAAAATCTGTGAAAAATTGAGATCGACGAAAATACTAAATTCCGAAGATAAGAATTTTCTTATGCCTATGTTTTTTTAACAACATCAAGGCAAAATGCAGGCGTTTATCGATTGAATCCAAATTAATTATACTTTTTTATAGCCATAATACACTATTTTCCCCATTCAAAGTTCAACGTACGCTTCTGACTAAGGGCATGTGCAGTTCGGTACGGGACTTTAACCATAATTTACTTCGACCTCAGTCAACGAGCGAGATCATCTGTGTTTTGTGTGCGTTCTGTGCAGACGTGAATATCGTATGGGGTGGCGCATTACCCCAGTGGACGGTTTAAGTTCGAGTCCTGTGCTCTAATTGCTCCGCTATAGAATGATTAGCCATATTGTAAGTATTATTTCCTCATTTTTGAGTATTTATAAACATTTTTTAAGATTTTTGCTATTTGTCCGATTTCTCTAATTTCCTTTACTTCTTATGCTCAAATAATTATGTTTTTTTAAAGAAAAAGCTAAACTGGCTTACATGCCCTTAAAGTGTGACTATTCTTCTTTTGAAGTCCGTTTTTTCTTTTTAAATCGGTCATATTGAGAAACTACGTTCTTGGAATCAGCTGCTCGTAGATAGCCCACCGGCGGTTACGGGGTCCACCATGCCCTCTCGGCTATCCCTTCTCCTACCCACCCTCTCGAACCTTGCGCGCTCTTCCGAGGAGAAAGCCGGTTCACCTCAATACCCTTGTAGCATCTGTAGCGATAAAATATCAATAAAGTGACTTCTTACCTCGAATCACCGTCTCAACTTTTTGTGGAACTTTAACGCAACATTGGCCCATCGAGTCGGGTATTCGACATGAAGTCTACACACCAGCTTGCCGCATCATGGAAGACTACTCCTCGTGCTTCTGACGAAGACGGCAGACCCGAATCCAAAGTCAAGAGCCCACGCAGCAGACGCGCTCGACGACGTGTACCCGGCCATTCGTCTTGAGCCCCAACCGGACGCCGCCATGGAACCAGCCAATGGACAACCGAGTAAATACAATAAGAGCCGGTATTAATTCCTTATCAAAGTTGTGAATCGAATCGCTTGCGTTATGATCCTGTAACGTCTTGCGCATCAATCTGTGGCCTCGCTTGCTCATCAGCCTGCGGCCTGCATTATGAGCTGTGGCTCGACTTGCGTGCGATATGACCCTGTGGCGTCTTGATCATCAATATGTGACCTATCTTGCGCATCAGCCTGTGGCCTACATTGCGCGCTGCATTAGAAGCTGTGGCTTGACTCGTGTGCGTTATAACCCTCTGACGTCTTGCACATAAATCTGTAATTTCTCTTGTGCATCAGGCTTTGGACTGTAATGCACTCCCCATTGGGAGCTGCGCCTTGACTCGCGTGCTTTATGACCCTGTGGCATATTGCGCATCAATCAGTGGCCTTTATTGTGAATCAGCATGTGGTCTGTATTGCGCGCCACATTGGAAACAGTGGCTAGACTTGTGTTCGGCATGACCCTGCGAAGTCTTGCGCATCAGTCTGTGTCCTGCATTGCGCGCCGCATTATGATCTGTGGCTCAACTCCCGTGCGGCGTGACCCTGCGACGTCTTGAAAGCAACATGAGTCTTGCATCGGGACTAGCCCGCCTTGCAGAACTCGCTCGCGCATCGAGTGCGCCTCGCCCTGTAAATCTAACCCTATCTTCTTTCAGAGATGTCAGCCGACTCAAGGCTTAGCGCGCACTAACCAACGTGCTGCGCGAAGCGGGTTAGAAGATCCTGGACCAGCCCCGAGAAGAATGAACCGACAGCCTGGCACTCAGCAGCATCGACATATTGGACGATTATTGAAGGGTCTTCTCTAAAAAACTACGTAGAGCTACTTTACTACCCGGAGATATCGAACAGCAACTACTTCATCAACGACGACCGTGCTGTGGCCGGGGACCTGTATACCATCGCCTAGGGTCGGCTGTACGACGTACAGGCACGCAACGAGACCGGCTCCACCTTAATTGCAGTTTCAGCATCTGCCTCTGGTGTCCAGGGATCAGCCAGATTTCCTAGGATGTCGCTGCCTCAGTTCAGCAGGCGACAACAGGACTGGGAGTCCTTTCGAGACCTCTTTTTCGAACTTGTGCACGATGAACCGACCTTAAACGACGTTTAGAAATTATTGTTTCTCAAATCGCGCGTCCATGGGGAAACACGGGAAGCGCTGGGCATTCGCGCTACGATCAGCGATGGTTCCTAGTACACGAAGACCTCAATGCGATATTCCGTATAAAGGCTGTGAAGGAAGATTCGGCAGCAGGGACTCAGCGGTTCCTGGATGAGCTGGAACTGCACCGCAGTCAACTGGCTTCCTTCGGATATCCAGTCACTCAGTGGGACTATTGGTTTGTCAGAGTAGCAGGCCTCAACATGGATTCCAGCACAAGACGCGGTTGGGAAGAAGAGATCAGCCGAATCGAGAAGACCACGGCCCTGGCCGCGGAGCACTTCCCGACGTATGACCAGTTCACCACCTACCTCCAACAGCATTGTCAGATGCTGCAATCAATCAAAGCAGGCCGTGCCTCCACGATCATGAACCGTTGCCGCAATGGTCAGAAAGCGGCGTAGACAGGACGCTACAGGCACGACTAGCTCTCCTGCCCATGGCCATGGCTATCATCGGGACGGACAACGTCGCGGAGAGAATGTACGGTCCCTACTGGATCCGTGTTCGAAAGCCACTCTCGTGAACATGACAAGCGCCAAAAGATTAGGTGACAACCTCGAGTAGGTCAACATCGGTGTAGCCGGGGTTTCAGGATCGCCTGTAGAATCGGCCTGTCTGCACACCCGCTCCCACATCCCAGACATGTATCTGAACCGCTCGCTTCGATTCTAAGCCTACGGATTTCAGCACATCGGGATCATGACGCCCGCTTTGTCCCTGTCCACCGAGGCAGCAGACTGCATTCAAGGACTCCGGCTAGCTGGCCCAGGGTGTTCTCAGTGCTAACTGCTAAGGCCGACCTTCGTGCGACGATTTTTTTCATTAATTATGGTTGTCTTCCCTTATCGACTTTCTTTATTTTTTATTTACTTATTACACACACACACACACTCACATCTTTTTTTCGTCTACAAAAATTTGTAGGTTGTTCATTTTTTTAAATAATTGGAAAAAAGTACATTTTTAAAAATAAAAAAGTGTCGTTCTTTCATCACTTCAACTCGTGCTAACTTAGCCCATTTTCAGAATTTTTAGATTCTATTAATACTAATTCAACTACGTATCTACATTTTCTGAAAATTATATTTGAAAGAAAAACTTTAATACTTTAATGAACATAGAAACTGTTAATTTTGTGTTGTAGATAATGTAATGAACATGAAGTAAAACCTTCAAGCGCTTCGTTTATCGAGAAAATATTATAAAATGGAAAACCTCCAGTGAGAAAGTTGCAGATTAAGGTTGAAATAAGTTTTTGTTCAAATTTTAACTCAATAGAATTAATGATTCAAAGAGTATGATTTTTTTAAATAGCAACTGACAATAGTCACGCAGCCTTTTATGTATGTGCATGTAGAAAGGAATTTTATTAAAAAATGTATCGGCTTTTTTAACAAACAACTGAAATAAATTTTTTACATTTGTTATTTTTATTTTTTAAGTGTCTTTAATCTGCTTGATATTTAGGAAAAATTCATACACTGGAAAGCGATAAAAGAAATATCTTTTTCTCCAACTGGCCCAAAAGGTTAAAGCCTGTATAACCGTTTGTTAACATTAAATAAAAAATTTGGTATCATTTTAGCGGCAAGTTTTCATAGCCTTTTACTAAGTAATGAAGATATTTTTATAATTTTATTTGTGAAATCTATTTCCTAAGGTCAAGTACGGTAAAAAATGTCATAAAATTAGACAAATTACCAACAACTTACAAGAATGTTAAAAATAAAAGTCAATCTGTATCATATTCAAATAATATATTGGAAAATTTATAAAAGTATGAATATTGTTCATTTTTAAAATTAATTTATACTGTTCATTGGTTACTAAAATGCCCCCCCCCCCCCTACGCAATGTGACAGACTGTAATATTTCTTTTGGCCCTCCCCTCATCGCCGTTACGTCAAATTGTTTATATTATGTTTGAAAATATAACAGACGTTTCCTACATAAAAAAGGAGTTTTAAGATGAAGGATTATCTTTAAATAAATCAGAAAACTTTTTTAGCAATAAAGGGGTTTTTAGTATTTTTGTAGTCATACAAATATTGAAGTTACTTAACCTAAGTACTACTTGCAATTCCCAAATTTTAAACTTTTTTCACTACCATAAAAAATAAATGATGATATTAATAATGACATGACATGGAAATTTCGAATAAATATTTATTTGTTGAAAGTTTTCAAACACTTTATTTCCAGTTGAAATTAAATTCTGAGAATTAAAAACAAGAAAATAAGTATTATCAGTTTGTTTTTTAAATTTATATAAATATAATTATTATAAAATTTTCAAGGAAATTGAAAAAAGATTCTTAAATAAATCAGATGTGTCAGAAAAGATTCTAGGATATTTTAAAGAAATTGTTTTATTTTACAGAATATTACAAAACGTTATTTTGAATTCCAGTCCTTTTCAAAGATGCTTAGGAATGTTTACGAAATTGGTGATAAATGCAGAAATATTTAATATATTTTCTGAAATGTTTTTAAATTTCTGAATATTTCTTATCTTTTTGACTCTTGAAACTTTCGAGATTCGTTTACAGCTTTTAAAGTATATTTTCTACATTTAAAAAATTTTTCATTTTTAAAAATCTTCTAAAGTTATTCGAAGGAATCTAAATTTAAAAAAATTTTTGTTAAACCTTACAAAATTTTTGCAAAAATCTTTGCAAATTTTAATTATTTTTTAATCTTTTAAAATTTGTGAGCGTCTCTTAAACTTACTCAAATGTGAAAGTACATTATTTAAACCAACATAAACTTTGAAAAAAATGTGCAAGAAAATTGCACAAGAAGGCTTTAAAAAAATTATGTTCCTTAATTTTTCTAACATTTTCTAATATGGAAAAATGGCAAAAGTCTAAAAAATCTAAAAGTTTAGGAAATATTTGCTATTATTTTGTCAATGATTTTTTGACAAAACAATTTTTTTCTATAAATTTTAATTAGAACTTAAAATAAGAAATTCAAAAAACAAAACTTTGTATGGTACTTCTATAGTAATGGCAGAGGGTGATATTTGGTGATATGTTTCTCAAAAAACATGAACTTTTTTCTACAACTCTATATAGCTCTAACAATAATATATGTTTATGTTTTTTAAAACTTTATTTCCAAAACTAAAATTTTTGAAGAAAAAGGAATTTTCAGATTGTTCAGATTTTTGTTCTTAAATTTCTTAAATTTTCAAAAATATTAAATAAAAGATAGTTAAAATATCAATTATATTCAACTTAAAATATCTCTTCGTCTTTGATATATCTACTTCTGTTCTAAGATTTAAAACGAATGAATGAGTAAATGTTGAATATTTTATTATATTTAAATAAAATCTTGATCTGGACTTTAAGAAGACTTTTTGCTACCACCTTCCCCCTCTCTTCATACATTAAAATAATCTGTCAAAAAATTTGTTTCGACAGTTGTATTATTTCTGTTTTTTTCTTTTTTGAAAAATATTCTCAAATTAAGATTTGTTGAGTGTTTAAAAAAACGTGACTATTTAACTTATCGGATGTATACTTGCCATTTAAAAATGAAAAATATTTAAAAAATTTTTAATTCATCAACTGTCCACTTGGACGCAAGGATTTATTTAACGCTTCTTATTCAATTACCAAAGTTCAGCAATGCTTGGCTGGGTTGTGCTCGGATGGCGGCCGCTTTCATAACATATACAATAATTTATACCATTGAATTTACACTCATGAAGTGAATTTATACTCATACTCATTTCAAAATTGTTTACTTCACTTTCTGCCTGACTGTGCGTTAGATCTCTTCACCAATATTTTTTTTACTTTACTATTAATTCAAATCTCATCATATCATAATTTACTAAAATTTTGTGTTATTATAAAGGCAGTAATTGTGACCTTTATAAAATGGAAAGCTTGAAAGTAAAAGCGTGTTCGCCAATTGTTCAAATTGTACAAATGAGCGTCCATGCTCCGGTTCCGGTCTGTCAAGTTGTGCTGACAGCTGTCAGTGTTTAAAATCACGCCTAAAAAAATGTAGAGTGTCAAATCCACATCGCACATCCAAACTTGACATTTGTGGTACACTTGTTTCAATTGAAACCGCAACCGTGGTAAATCGCTATGCCGATTGGGGCGAGTTTAAATAGGGGTATAATTTTAGGGTGCGCACATTCCCGTTGAAAAATAGATTTCAGTCCAGTTTTTTTAAGATCACAATGGCATTTTTTCAGACTGCTTTATTGTGGGAAATGAACAGCTTATTATGACTGATGTTCTGATGGGTTCTGGTCAGTTGCGGTCCTTTGATTATATTTTTGTAATAAATTTACAAGTGTTTTAATTTTGTTTTCAAGTGTTTTATTTCCATTCATTCAATTGCACAAATAAATTTAAAATGGTACTATTTGCGAATTATTATAATGGCCACTAATTTTCGTTATTAATAACAATTATTACGATTATTAAACCATTAAGCCATTTCGCTTTCGGGATAGATGTGACTCACTCGGTGGGGAAGGGAGTAATGTGAGGAAGGGGTTACAAAATTTTTAGATTGATCTAGAATGCTGATGTTATTTATTTAAATAACACGTTCATTTCGCAAGACTGTTCCGACCCAGGTGGCTGATCAATTTCTCTAGCAATCATCTCAAGTGAAGAGCCTCGCAAAGTCGCCATGCGAGGTTCCCCACTTGATTCTATTAGTATCCAATGTCTTTTGTTTCAGGCGCCATTCACTCTATTGACACTCTTTTGATTAACTACTTTCCGCAATACTTCTCTAGCTTCTTTCACGTCCATGCATTTTTCCATGCAAGCTCTCGCGTTACTGTGGCTTCTTATGTCTCTTCTAACTAGGGTCTCATTCACACATTCTAACCATTCTTTCCGCGTTCTGCCTCTAGACAAGCTGCGATTTAATTGATTTATGCGATTTAAATAAATAATTGATGGGAATATTATAAAATTTCAGGGATAAACTCGAGTGCGAAGCACGAGATACGTAATGAGAATATGTTCGTTAAAGCCGAAGGAGCTTTAACAAAAGAGAATTCATAATCATTAAATTACTGTTGTCGATATTTTTACCTTTAGTTTTAAATAGTCTGTACAGAAAAGTCGAGCGCGTAGCGCGAGGTAAATACATTATCGATTCTAATCTAATTTTCTTTAAAAAAAACTGATTCTCTAGCAATCAGTTACATTTACAATTAAATAGTTGAACTTTCAAGCAAACGAGAAGAATTAAAAAAAACGAATTTTTAAGCCAAAAAAAAACGAATTTTCTACAAAATATTTCAATTTTCAGCTAAAGATATGCATTTTTAATAAACGGTTATCTTCAACAAGTTAGTTGAAATTTCTCTAAAATTGTTGAATTTTTAAATTTAAAAAGACAAATTTTCTGCAGAAAAACTTGAATTTTTGACCAAGAGATGAACTTTCAACACAAAAATTTAATTGTTTAGAAAGTTTTCCATCTAATTCTGATCCAAAAACATAATAGTAGACTTATAAATTAAAAGAATTGACTTTCAAATAAGAAGATTACTTTTGTACCAAAGATAAATTTTCATTTCAAAAGGACAAATGTAAAAAGAAGTTAAACGTTCGACGAAAAAAGATTACTTTTTAAGAAAATATTTCAATTTTCGATAACTTTATTAAATTTTCAATGAAAAGCAATCAATTCTAAACTAAAAATATAATAGTAGACTTTTTTATTTAAAAGAATTAACTTTTAGCCAAAAAGATGGCCAAATGATTAATTTATTTTTATATACAAAAATATTTTTTGCTCGTCATTTGCGCCCATGATTTACGCATGCGCGCACCTAATATCGTACTGCTAGAGGGGGCATCCAATAAGTCCGCCATTCCTGGAATTTTTGGCCTCTACAGTTCCGAAGTTGGACAGCTATCGGACTTGTACTGCACTGTTAAAAATGTTTGGAATTTTACAATACTTCGACACGACTTCTACAATACAAGCGTAAGGTAGAATTGAAAACGTGGTATTATAAATACGAAATTGCAATACATGTATTGTAAGTGTTGCAAATCGTGAAGTCACCGTACAGCATTACAATACATGTATATTAGATTGTTTGTAACATGAAAATTGTGAACGAGGAAATTATGGAATTGATAGAATTCGAGGAATTACTGGAATTAAGTGAATTTGTGAAATTTATAGCATCCACGAAATGCGCGGAAGTAATAGAATACAGGGAATTCATGGAATTCCACGAATTCGCGCAATTAATGGAATTCATGGAAATTAAGGAATTCACAAAATCTATGGAATTCGCGGAATTCGTGAAATTTACAGAAGTCACGGAAATTCAGAATTCATGGAATTCAAGAAACTCACAAAATTGATTGAAGTGACGGAATTTATGTTATTCAAAGAATTCATGAAAATCACGAAATTCATGGAAATAAATGAATTTGCGAAATGTATGGCTTTATGACATTCAAAAAATGATCGAATTGATGGTATTCACAAAATTCAAGAAAATTATGGAATTTACGGAATTCGCGGAATACGCTTAATTGATCAAATTCGCGGAATTCTCGGGATTCATGGAACTCCTGGAATTCATAGAATTCAAGGAATTATCGAAATGGCAGAATTCATGGAAATGAAGGATTTCATGAACTTCAAGATATACATGGAATTCGCGAATGTCCATGAATTCCCTTGATTCCATGAATTTCGTGATTTTCATTAATTCCGTGTATCCCAAGAGAACTGTGAATTCTATAAATTCCGTGAATTTTTTTAATTTGATGAATTTCTTGAACTCCATGAATCCTTTAGATTCCGTAAAGTCCTTAAATTTCGTGAATTCCTTGATTTCGGTGAATTGTTTAGATTCCGTGGATTCTCTAAATTGCTTGAATTCCCTTATTTTTTTGGATTCCGCGAATTCCGTAAGTTTCGTAAATTCATTTAATTCTTTGAATTCCGTGAACTCAAATAATCGTGCGCATTTCTTGAATTCTGTGAATTTCTTGAATTCTGTTAATTCCATAAATTCTGTAAATTCCTTAAATTCCGTGGATTATTTTAATCTTGTGCACTCCTTGTATACTGTGCATACCATGAATTCCTCGAAATCCGTGAATTCCGGGTGTATTATTAATTTCGTGAATTCCTTGAATTTCATAAATTCCGTGAATTTCGTGTATTCTATGCATTCATGAATTCCTTGAGTTCAGTGAATACTTTGGATTCCGTAGATCTCCTTGAATTTCGCAAATTCCTTAAATTTGTTGAATTCACAGAATCCTATGAATTCTGTAAATTCCGCGAATTCTGTAAATTCAGTGAATTCCGAAAATTTTTTGAATACCGTTAATTCCTTATATTCCGTGCATACCGAGAATTCCTCGAATTTCGTGAATTCCGTGAATTAAAAAAAAAGTGCTGTAGCGTTACGTTACGTTTTGAAAATAAATTTCCAATACATGTAGTGGAAGTTTCCTACATAAAATTTTAACAGTGTGAATTTGTATCACGATATATTGTGCTTTTTTTAATTCGTACTTTATTTATTTAGAAATAATTTATTTTAATACTTCAATATTATACAAATGCATGTTACTTTTGTATTCAAATATTGTCTCATTAAATATGTTATGTTTCACACTGCAAATTTTTTGAGCAAGCAGCTGTCTTCTTAGTGGCAACGCAGCGCCACCACGACGCTTGATGCAGTGGCCAGATTACATTTAAGTAAGCTATAGTACCAAATGTGCGAGCAGATCCTTTCCCATGTGTTGGGAACGCAGCAGTCCCACAAAAGAGAATGAAATGGCCCCACGAGTATAAACTATATGTATAACTCCGCACGAAACTCGGCGTGAGGATTCCGTGCTCCCGCCTAAAGGGAGCGTTACTGTACTAATACTGTTGGGACTACAGCTGTTCCAATGTGAGAACACAGCGTTCCCAATATGAGAAAGGATATGTACCAAGTTGCAGGCGAACAGCGCGCGACGCATTCGGCGTTTCAGCTCCACCGCGTGGGCGAGCAGCTCGCCCAAAAAATGTTCAGTGCAGAGGAATGGGAACTGTGATCCCTGATTTATTTATACAACGTTACTAAGTGATTCAAGTGCTTTAATTATTGAAACTGGATAATCTTGATCTGAAGTCTTACAATTTTGAAAGTTCAATTTGGTTTGATTCTAGAAAACAATACTTCCCTACAGTGGATAATACAACATACAGTGAATAACGATTAATTTAAAACATTAATGTATGTCAAAATTAATTAAATTTAATGAATATTCACGACATGAAATATGTTAATAAATTGAACTTGAAACTAATTATTTTACGTATATTTGCGCTTTGAATTAATGATTATCCACTGTAGAAAGGTTTCCCTTACAGATATGTCTATTTTATACATTTGTGATGTAGACAAATATTTTACTCAATTTGAAAGTTTAAAATGTTTAAAAGAAGTATAAAGAATTGATTTGTTCATTATTTATCCAGTTAAAGTTCTCATAGGTATAGTAAATGAGAAATAGAATATGTATCTCTGTGCATTAATTACACTGAAAAATGCATTTCTTTCTTTACCTATTATTTGATGGAAACTTTTAAAGGTCTTCACATAAATGAATTGTGGATCTTTAAAATTAGTTATTATTATTATTATTATTATTATTATTCAATACTAGTATACGTACAAATTTAACTTATTTGATTTTTTCCTGTCTGAAAATATTGTATAGGAATGGAATAAGATTAAATAAACTTCTCATTAATAATAATAATAATCTACATGTAGTCGCAGTCTAGCACATTCGTTTGCAGCATGAAGTTGTTTCCCAGAGATGCTAATGTTTTTTTATTCCTGTTTTTTGACTGGTTTGTTTTGCTATTTAAAGTTTATAATTACATAAGTGTTTAATTTTTTTATATATGCCATTCTTTTTTTTAATAATTTGAAATCTTCGAAATAGTACAAAAAAATGAATTTAATAATTGGAAACTATAATATTTTCACATAATTATATATTTTATGTTTTACTAACTACGATTCTTAAATTATTTTCTTTTTCAGGTTTAGGTTTTTCATTTTTTCAATACTCAATATACTTGGAATAAAAAAGAAGCGTTTAACCTTTTTTACTTCCGATATTAGTGTCAGTGAAAATAATTTAATTGATGAATAGTCAGAATGATTTATAATATTATAAAAGTTTCATAACTTTCCCCTTTTTAGATAATTCGAACTGTAAATTTAAATATTTAAATTATTTTCGATCAGCTTTCAGCTTGAAACTTTCATTATTAAATTATTTCAAAGTGGAATCGTTTGAAATTAAACAACCTTGAATTGTATTGTTTGAAATTAATTATATTTTATAATGAAATAAATAATTTAAACTAATTACTAGTTAAATAATTCAGTTTAACCTGGAATGTCCACAATATTGATTAAATGAACGTTTGAAATTAAAAAATATTGAATACAAAATCTAAATAAATTAATAGATCCCAATTTAAAGTATTCGATATTAAACAACCTGTAAATTTAGAGCATTTAAAAAAAATTTACTTTTAACATTTAAAACGCACAGCTTTCGCCATACATGGAATAAGAATTTGCATTGCTCTTTACAAAATTTAAAAGTTTTATATTTAAAGCAATGCAAATTTGGCGACCTCCCTGAATTTCTTGAATTCGCTGAAATTATTAAGTTTTATGAATTCTCTTAATTCTTTGAATTCCCTGTAATCCTTGAATATTTTAAATTCCTGAAATTCTGTAAATTCTCTGAATTCCTTCAAATCTTCTGAATTCCTTTAATTCTTCTGAATTCCCTGTCATGCTTCAATATTCTGAATTTCTTCGAATATTCTAAATTCCCTAAATTCGTAGAATTCTCTACGTCTCCTGAGCTCGATCAAATTCTTCTGAATTTCTGAAATATTATGAATTCTCTAAATTTCTTGAATTCGATGTAATTCTTAAATATCCTAAATTCCTTAAATATTCTAAGCTCCTGAAATTGTTTGAATTTTCTAAATGCCGTGAAATTCTTCAGTCTTAAATTCCTTTAATTCTTCTGAATTTTTTAAATATAATGAATACTCTAGATTCATAGAATTTTCTAAATCCCGAAATTATCTGTAATCCTTGAATATCCTTAATACATTGAATATTAGAAATTCTCTAAATTTACCCAATTCTATAAAATCCTTGAATATTCCAAATTCCTTAATTATTATAAATTCCAAAATTCTTTGAATTTTTTAAATCTCCTGGATTCCTTCAAATTTTCTAAATTCTCTGAATTCCCTGAACTCATAAAATTACTATAAATCCTTCAATTCTTTAAAACTGCTCTGGATTCTATGCATTATTTTGAAGTCCTTGGAATCCAAGGAGTTATAAGATTTCAGGAAATTCCGCGAATTTAAGGACTTCAGACAATTCAGAGCATTTCGATTTGTGAAGTCGCTTTCAATTTTTTTTTTATACTTTCCACAAATTAACCTATGAACAAAAAATTGCCTAAAAAATAAAACAACGTCTCTAACAATTTTTTAAATTAATTGAACTACAAAACTAAAAAAATTAAAAAATTAATCTTGTTTTAAATTTGTATATTATTAACTGACAATGTAATGTTTCACGCGCGCTTTGTATAGTGTTCGTATAATGTTATTAGTCTCTAATAATATTTTTAAGCAAGTTTTTTTTAAAGAAGTAAAAATTGAAATCAATCAAATTGTTATTTCTTGTGCATAAAAAAACACATATATGATTTTAATTGAATAGAAAAATTTGCATCGTATGCAGGGAAAAAGTTGTAGGCGCTCCACCATGACGGAATTAATTATGATAATTTCACAGATAAATTAAATTATAGCTATGAAAGCTGAAAATAACCCTCAGATGAAAATCTTGTCTCTTATATAATTGAATTAACCCCAACGTGAAGTCACATTTATATCGTAGAGTGCACAGATGGTTGAGCGGTTTTCAACGAGTGAGTGATTTGACCAATTTTGAGTCTAGTCAAATCTCAAAATTACATTACCCAACAAATCTTTACTTTAGCCTGGTATATTGGAAAGAACAAAGGACATAATTAAAATATTTTTAAATTAAACAATTTTTTATTTGTTAGGTTAATATACACAGAATCCCATAATATTTGCTCAATAACTGATGAGATATCCCACCAATATTCCTTGTAATAAGAGCAATCTTTAATTTTATATGTTTTCCCTTCTTATTTTCACCCCACCACAAATACCATGTGTAAAAAATAAATATAGACAGAACCTAATAATTTTGACCACATAAATTAAAAATTAAAAAACCAGTTACAGGTAATGGAAAAATATTTATGTATGGAAAAACTTTTAAACTTACAAAAAATAATTATTTTAACAGTAGTTTTTGTAACTAAACTTTCCATACTGTCGCTTCTTACCAATCTAATAAAAATGTTTGACTTTTAAAAAATCATGACTTTTTTCGGGGAAAATATTCCCTACTATTTCCAACTTTGAAAGTAAGTAAATTATCCCCATCTCAGTTATTTGTTTGAAGATTTTTTCCTTTAAAACGATTCGGTTTATGTTTCAGGAAAAAAAATATATATATTAATATGTTTCTAAATAAATAACAGCGTACTTACATTCAATAATAAATTACATGAATTTACGTAAAAGTCTATTTTTATACTTTCGTTGACCATTTTCAATATTATCATTCTTCTCAATACAACGATTACTAAATTTAATACATCAAAAATGATCGTAGGACACGATAAATAGCATATTTCGATACGAGAGGCCAAATGGGCGGTTTGCTCACTGCGAGTGTGGAGGCACAGTACTGACCCCTCGGCTCGGCTTCAACACGCCTTCGAGTTCGTGCTAGGTCTTCACACTCGCAGTCAGTACCCGTTCGTGAGACCTTGTGTTTCGAATAATATTTTTCTTTGAAAATTACAATGTAAAAACTGAGATTGTCTACCCTTTATAGACGTCGAATATACTACAATGACAAACGACAAACAAATTTTGCTCATCCTCTTCGCGCACTATGCGAAATCGACTATTTTTTATGTCTGCAAACGATAGACAGTGGAGGGTTTTACATAAATATGTTAAGAAAAACTAATTATTAAGAATAAATTATTATTTCAAAAGTTACTTCCCTAATATTAATTGGTTTAAACTGTGCAAAATTCAAGTTAATATTTATTTATTATATGGTTTAAATATAAAAACTACTATTTTCATTGAAAAACTCAACAATTCTTTGGGAATGATAAGGAAAAGCTGTATTCTGAAAAATCTTACATCTGCCTCGCATTTGCTTTAAAAGATCGCATCATACGAAAAGGTTTTCACATTGTATTAAGTAGGTAAAGCGCATCTTTTATATAAAACGATTTATTGAGGGGTTCTGATAAAAAAGCCAAATTTTATAGAAATGAATACCACGCTTCTCAAGAATATTTTTGAAAAAAGTTCCACAAATGGTTTTTGTGTAGTATGGTACCTTCTCTAATAGGCGCCGAGTTATGACTTTTCAATTAAGAACACAGATTTGATCAAAACAAGAAAACTGTTTTTACGCTGTTTATGCATTGTTTATAAAAAATGTGATTTGTTTTACAACAATGTATTATTTTATGTTTAAGATGCCAAAAATTTATATACTAATCACCGCGCAAGAAAAAGTATTATTATTTGTTGCTAATAAACAATATGTGAAAAAATTAATCCCGCAATTATGCAATGAATAACAAAGTAGTGAAATAATTGCACAATTGATTGAATCACTGACTGATAAATTATTTAGTATGTACTCTATCTCCTGACATACTAAGTAATTTATCAGTCAATCAATCAATCAACGACTTAATAATTTATTACCTTTTTATTAACTGCATAAGAACGTAATTAATTTCTTTATATCTTTTTTTCTTACCAACAGTAAACAATTATTTTTTCCTCTGCTACGATTCGTATATCAATATTTGACATTTTTAACATAAAACAATACAGTGTTGTAAAAATAACTCCATTAATGAATTTTGTTATTACTAATGAATAAAAAATGTAAAAAAAATTAATTTACGATTTTTTTTTAATTCACGTTCGACAACAGATATTCTGGAAGTAATTTTCACAAGGATAATATTTACAAAAAATATATATATTATCGATAGTGTTTTGTTAATGACAATGTTTAAAGAATCAATTGTTTTTAACAAAAAAATGAGACAAATGTATATTTTAAATTAATTACAGCTTAAAATTAGAAAAATATGTTTCTTTGAAGAGTCATCACTTTTTACCTATGAAGGCTAGAAATTATTTATTTTTTGATTTACGCATAATTTCTTCTGGTACAAATTTTTCTCTGGCATCATTAAAATAGCTTTACACACATATTGAGTATTTCGAAGAAAAAAACAACTTAAAAACTGTAATTTGCTTTGAAAAATAGTTCAAAAGATGTCAACTTTCGTCGGCTCTAAATTAAGACCTATTGGGGCTACGTTATTGGTTTTTTTAGAATTACTCGAAATTGCATTTACTTTAATTAATGTCTAGAACATTTTTTCATAAAATTAACAGGTTCTAAAGTTAAGATACAAACTTCAGAATTGGTCGTTAATGAATCGTAATTGCGAGCCTGTTAGAGATAGAAGGTCCTTTTTTAATTTTCTCAGAACTTTTCCGAATTTAATTTGGGTTTTGAACATTTTGCTTGAAAATGAAATGGGACAGGGCAGTCTACGTAAATACATGTTTTGGAACAGTTGTAAACAATATTTTCGGTACGCGACTTAGTCATTTTTAGCACATGTGTAATTTTTGTCGATACATCAATAAACCATTTAGTAAAATAAATAACATAGTAGACGATGACAATTTCAAAAATTTTACAGATTTTTACACCTACACATAAAATATCGTACTGTAACTTCTCCTCTAAAAAAATATCATATTTGAAACAATATATGTGACATTTTGACGTTCCCTAAATCGCAGTTTAGGAGTTATTCTTGTTTTTGTGAGAAAGGGTGAAATTATTGATTGTAGGGTTTCGGTGGTAAATAATACTTTAATCTACACTTTATTTTTATGAAATTCGATACTTATGTCCTGGAAGTAACCGAAAGTAGTTAATTTTTATGTCTGAAAAAATTTAACACGTGCCCTTATAATTTAAATTTGGATTTAATTTGAACCATAACATTATGGCGCGAAAGTGAGAATATAATTTGAAGTAGGAAAGCCCTTGAGAGTGAAATTTCTGGGATCCGAAACTGATGACCATCGATACGGATAATTTCATCTTGACCCTCCATTTCGCGAATTTACGAGCACAAATATAAGTCCCACTACGATCGTCCACTTCTCCGGACGTCGTTCATAATAAGCTATCCGTATATTAAATCGAGCATAGACAAAGTAATATAATCTCCGATAAATTCATATTTCGATTGTGCGCGCGTCGGCGTGCCAAGGGCAACAAATCGTAAAGTGCACTGACAGCCGTGTCCAGCACACTTGGACAATGTTCCAATTATCGGCGATTGTTGCCTCGGGCCAACTGTCGATAGGGTCAAACCTCAAAACGAGGGAGTGACCAATAGCGGTCAATCGATTTACTGGTTGATTTC
>NC_046658.1:118721100-118726162 GCF_010883055.1 Belonocnema kinseyi
ATTATATCTATTCATACAGAATATACACATACATGTATGTACGAATGCTATGTTTTATTTCTATTATAATGTATGCATGTTTGTTTAACAAAGGGGATGTTTCGCGTAACGAGAAGTGGTTGCGGTAACTGTTTGTCCAGGAGATGGACCTACCATGGACAAAGCCGCTTGACCACGTGACATAATCGAATTTCAAATATGAATAAATATTGGCAGCTCTTGCTGTATATGCATATAGTAACACATTTCATATGACGAAAATATTTAGGAAATTTATCTTATTTTTGCCTGAGGCGCGGAGGGAGCGTCCATTAATTAATTTTTTGGGATGATCATGTACAAAGCAACTGTAATAATTACACAGGTATCAGCTTATTAAGTACCGTATTTAAAATATATTCAAAAATACTTATTTGTAGGTTAATGAAAATAACAGAAGAAAATATATGGGAAGTCTAAAGTCCAAATTTATCTTAGGACAAATCTCAAAAAAAAGTTTGAAAGCAAAGAAAAAAGTATTCTGTTCATTTGTTGACCTAGAAAAAGCGTTTGACAATGTGGATAGAAGTAAACCTTGGGATGTCCTAAAATAGCACTGAGTCAATGTATGGCCCCTACAAGCAATAAAAACAATATATGCTGGGCAGCAAAGTGAGTGTAAAGGTTTATGGGAAACTGAGTGACTGGTTCGATATTTTGCAAGGTGTTAGAAAAGGATGCATTATGTCCTCGTGGCTATTCATTATATGCATGGGAAAGTGTTAAGAATGGCCCTCTTAAAAAGAAGATGGTGTATAATTCGGAACATTGAGGGTTCGTGGGTTAGAGTTCGAAGATGATAAGGTTGTTATGGCAGAGTCAATCGAAGACTTGCAAAGAATGTTTGACAAAACTGAATACAAGCATGAAGAACATTGGCCTTAAAATTAACATAAATAAAACAAAAATTATGGTGCTTTTAAAGGAAAGGATTAGAAAACAATGTGCGAAATTATTCTGATTGTAAGGGAATAGAACAATAGATGGGGATTTAGATAGGCGTATAAACGAGGGTAAGAAGGTTATCGGTAGAGCAGGGCCCATTATCAGAGGTAAAAATATCTCAGGTAAGGTGGACCTGGACCTATCAAAAAAGGAGAAAAGTACAATTAACCCGCTTAACAAGAGATTCCTGCGCATAATATTCTGGTAAACTCTGATGAATAAAGTGGGTAACGAGATAATCCTTCAAAAATGTCATGCAGAAGAAACATTAGTTGAAACAGGAGAAACAAATTGGTTAAGATAGTTTGGACATGTTGAGAGAATGAAAGGTGAACGACTAACGAAACAAGTGCATCAAGATAAAGTAAATGGCAGTGTGCCCAGGGGCAGACCGCGGAAAGAATGGTTATAATGTGTAAATGAGAATAAAGTAGCTAGAGACTTATGCCAGGACAGACAAGTTTTGTGACAAATAGTTTATACAAAGTGTAGCAGTAGTGAAGTGGATGACGCCTGAAACAATAGACCTTGTATGCTCATGGACTCGAGTGGGGAGATTCACATTATGACTTTAGGAGTCTCTTCACTTGAGGTAATTGATAGAGAGATTGATCAGCAAGATCAGCAAGGTTGGAGCAGTTTTTCGGAACGAACGTGTTATTCACATGAATAACACGGGAATTCTAGATCAATCTAAAAATCTAGACCCCTTTCTCCACATTGCTCTTACTCCCTTCCTCACCGAGTGAGTCACGCTTACCCCGAAAGGGATTAATGGCATAATAATATTTTGGAATTTACATGGATTTTCCGTGCAATTCTCAACCGAATTCAATTAAACTTGACAGCTTCCCAATTTTCGCCCTTTTCTTACCTCTAGATCCTAATCTATGGAACCGATTGGAACCAAATTTTAACGAGAAACAAGTAGCGACAGATCCTAGATACATTTTTCAAAAGCTGTCAATATCCTTAATGATTTTGAAATTTTCACGTATTTAATGTAAAAATTAAAATTTATAAGATAGAAGTAAACTTTGGGAAGTCCACAGAAAAAATGAAAGATAAAGTTAACATTGATTCCAGGTGAAAAATTCGCCGCAACAAAAATTAACCTTTCGCAATAAACTTTACATGAATCGGAGATAATTTCCGATTTTTAATCTTGCCTGGATAATCTTTTGTCTTATAAGCGCTCGATTTTTATTCGAGATGTAGCGAGAATCACAACGCCAGCGCTATCTATCGTCGTTTAACTTCATTAAATTAGAGAGAAATGGGGATTTCCACCTGTCAGTTGCTTTCTGTGCTTTTTGCTGAATGGCAAAAAATAAGTTCTAATTTACTCTACAATAATGTGATTTATTTCGGAGGAGATATATCAGTAAGAAGATATATTATTCGTGTGTTTTCTGTTGTTGATTCTACATGTTTTACCGAAATTTGTTCACCTCAGCGTGACGCAGTCGAGGAGTTCAGAATTAATTTCCTAACCTCGGTGAAACTTTCGCCTAAATATGTTTAACTATTAACTGTTGCAAGTATTACCTGCAACAAATTTTATCTTTTGTTTTTTCTGTGTTGTTATAAATCTGATGCTCGAATTCACTCATACTTTGCCGTTCTCCCAATGCTGCTAAGGGTGTCGTAGCAGACGACAGCTTTTATTCCATTGTAGGATAAACTTTCGCCAAATAGCATGTAAACTTTGACAGTGGAAAATTTTACATGAAACAAAATTTAACTGTAGTTTTTTCTGTGTCCTGACAGAGTATGGAATCAACGGATGGCTCCTACAAGCTATAAAAACAATATATACGAGTAGCAAAGCGAGTGTAAGGGTAAATGGAACACTGAGTGACTCTTTCGATATTATTCAAGGAGTTAGACAAGAATGCGTTATGTCTTCATGATTATTTATATTATTCATGGACAAGTGTTTAAGAATGGTTCTTTTCCACGAAGAAGGTGTGGATCTCGAAACAGTAAGGGTACGTGGGTTGGCGTTCGCAGATGATAAGGTTGTTATGGCAGCATCAATCAAAGATTTGTATAAAATGTTAAATAAACTGAATACAAGCATGAAGAGCATGGACCTCAAAATTAACACAAATAAAAGAAAAACTATGGTGTTCGAAGGAGAGAGTGAGAAAACACTATGCAATATTGTATTAAATGATGAGAGAATTAAACAAGTTGATAAGTTCTTACACCACGGTAGCTTATTTACTAGGGACGGCAAGATAGATGAGGAATTAAATGACGCATAAACGAAGGTAAGAAGGTTATTGGTAGAGCAGGGCCCCTTATCAGAAGTAAAAATATATCAATTAAAGCTAAAATGGGAATACATAATTCTATATTTGTAGCGACTGTACTATACGGTAGCGAGACATGGATTTATCAAGAAAAAGAAACAAAACACTTTTTTATTTTAGATTGAAATTGGAAAATCTAATAGAAATTTTAAATTAATAATCTAGTACAATCTAATTGAATTAACGCATAAATCAATGTAATTAATTTGGAGCGAAAATTATTCGAACAAGTAATTTCACTTTTCACATTTAGTAAGACATCTGTGGAGTTGCCCCCCCCCAAAGAATACATTTTTAATACTTTCTTTTACATACGTTTGTACTCTTTGTACATGCAATATTTTCGTCTGTACCCTCCTACATTACGAAAAAATTGATCTCGGGGAACCAACTTTACGTATCTCGTCGAAATTAAAATTCTTCAAATTTTCTTTTCGTATACGTTTGTACGTCGTTTGTACTTTTTAAACATTTAATATTTTCGTTTGTACCCTCTTGGTTGCCCAGCTAGGGTCAACTCAAAATTTTAAGTCATCCCCTTGAAATTTGTATTTTTCCATGTTTCCTTATGCTAACGTTTGCACGTCATTTGTACTGTTTGAAAATTTAGTATTTTCGTTTCTACCCTCTTGGTTGCCCAGATGGGCGCAAATCAAAATTTCTCGCCATCCCCCGAAATTCGAATTTTTATATTTTCTTTCTGCATACGTTTGTATTGCCTATGTACTGTTTAAATCTTTAATATTTTCGTTTGTACACTCTTAGCTGCCCAGCTAGGCGCAAATCAAAATTTCGTGTCATCCTGAATTTTCTGAAATTATTTTATTATTAAACAAATATAATTGTTTATGAATCAACTGGTAGACTTTTTTGCTAAATGATAAACTAAATATTGGGTTTTCCAATAATAAAGTTTGCTTATATCTCTTGTCGATATAAAGTGCCTATAACAAAGAAACTCGAACTATAAAGGGCTGAGAACTATCCATACTTTAACGATAAGTTTAAATGTGACAATATTGAGTCATGGTAGTACGTTTAGGACTTAGGGCTTTATGACATATAATAAGGGCATTAGCGTGAAAAACTTGATGGTTCGACGTACACCCACTTTTCCTCGTTCGCCACGTGACTTCACGTGCTGAAGTCGCGTGTGTACCGGATGTCCAGCCCGGATACTTTAGATCTGCGTACTTCCTGATGAATATTATGCTGACAATAAGTCATCAATATTGTGACCTGCAAATTTAATGGGAGCCAATGACTCATACGGAGAGATGCGTATATAAGTTTCAAAAAGCTTTTTTCACTATCCCTTTGATAATATGTTATACCACCGATATTCCTGCCCACACTCAGAAAAATATCCTCTTGTGTTAGAAGAAAGTTTCTTGACACAAATGGAATTTCCTCTCAAATCTAAAGTTTAAAGGAATTTCATTTATCTCAAAAAGAATCCTTTTCCCGAAAACATTATACTTTAACAACAAACTTCACCTAATTTTGCAGATAAATAATTCTGTTTGTGTGAAAAAGATACTCAAATGGTTCAAAATAAAATAGTGCAAACGAAAAAAAAGTCGTGAAACAAATGTTTACAATTAAATGCTCAGGATTCAACTTAAATCCTGGAAAAAATTCCCTGACAATTTCAGACTTTTTCCAGTATCTGAAAAGTTTTCAGGTACAATTTTTCATAGTGCGGGACCATTCAAGGATCTAGGGATTTAATTAATACGTTTAACTTAGAAAGCTTTGAA